>NC_090924.1:749679223-749979223 GCF_040938575.1 Ambystoma mexicanum
AGCGCTCCACTTCTGTATACGCGCTGTATAAATAAACAATTACAATTACATATTTCGAACTGATAGGTAATTATTGATTTCAAGGACATGCACTGTTGACACTTTAAGTTCTAGGTTAAGGCGTCATATTGTTTGTTTGTTTGTTTTAATATTCATAATGCAAGCCAGACTCGAGGGTATCAGGGCGCAGAAAGGCATTAAGGATATTCTCAGCTTGGTTACATTGCTCTACAATAATATACAATAAGGAATATACATAAGAGTATAGAGGGACATATGTACAGTTGATACATATAATATATACAACGAATGCAGGTCATATGTACAGGGGTGCAGGATAGAGTGTCAATATGAGTCAAGGTAATATGGAGTGCGACATTATAGGAAGGGTGTGTTAGAGGTCATTTTCCTGGATCCATAGGATGCAGTTGCGCCTGAAGTGTGGGTATGTTTGGGTAGCTCTTAAGGTAGGAGGAAGGGAGTTCCAGTGTTGTGCAGCTTTCACCTGAAAGCGGGTGCCTCCGGTTTTGGAGTGTTTGTATCTGGGCACTATGAGGGTGTTGGAGTTCGATTTTCTGGTGAGGCGGTTGGAGGAATGTCTAGTGAATCTGTCGGTGAGGTAACGTGGAGCGGCGTTGTTTAGGCATTTGTGTGTAAGTGAAGCTACTTTTAGAGCAATTTTGTCTTTGGTCGATAGCCAATTATGAGCTCTTCTTAGGTTAGAGATATGCTCTTTTTTTGGAAAGCTCAATGATGCTCTGAGAGTGTTATTTTGTAAGATCTGAATTTTATTTGTGATGTATTTATTGACTCCTAGGTAGAGGGTGTTACAGTAGTTTAACTTTGATAGAATAAGGGCTCTGGCAAGGGTCGTACAGCTGTTAGGGGAGAGGAAGGGTTTAGCTGCTCTGATTAGTTTGCACGTGTAAGCTCTGGAAGAGGCCAATGAGCTAACCTGTTTTTTGAAGGAGAGGGTGGAATCTAGGTAAAAACCTAGCGTTTTTACTTCCTTGGCTACCTTGATGATGTTTCCTTCAATGGTGAAGCTTGAGTAGTTGCGACCTAGTTTGTTAATGTTGGGGGTTCCAAGGATGATGAGCTCAGTCTTGTCATCATTCAAGCATAGACCGTGTGAGGCCATCCATGCCAGAATGATGAGGTACACCCTGTTCACCAAGGCCAAATCCTTGTCATAATCTCCTGTCAGCGGTATGAGGATCTGGGTATCATCTGCATAGTTACTGTAGGTAATACCCAGACCATTGAGATCATCGAAAAGGGGCTTTGTGAAAATGTTGTACAGAGTGGGGGAGACACAGGATCTCTAAGGCACCTCACAGGTGATTGAGATAGGGTCGGCCGCTGCCGATGTGGAAAAGACACGCATAGTCCTATTGCTGAGGAACGATTGTATCCAACTTATAGTTTCCTGTGAAAAGTGGGCTGCGTGTGTTTAGGTGGGTGCAGAGAATGGTACGTTCCACTAAATGAAACGCCGCTGATAGGTCAAGGAGAAGGAGCAAGGCAGTTTTGCCGTTGTCTCTGAGAGTATCAATTTGTGCCTTGAGATCAATCAGGGATGTCTCTGTTCCATGTTTGTGTCTAAAGCCGAACTAAATCCTTTATCTTTTGTGTATTGAAATAGTTCTCCTGACAAAATTGTCTTTTATTTGCTGAATGTTCTATGAGATTTTATTCATTTTTCTATTGTATTGTATGCAACCTATTTGTTATTGCGAAAGGTTTGAATTTCAAGCCAAACCTCAATTAAATAATAAAAATAAAAAGAAAACAACTGTGTTGTATCATAATTATTTGATGAGTTGGTCTTCTGTTTGGACCATAGGACGTCTTGTGAACTTGGAGAGAGCTTTGGTAGGGGAGCAGTTGACATCACCAACCTACCATCCTCTAGGTTCAGCTCATCTCCTAGGGCAAGGTCTTGCTGCTGCCATTGTGTTTCGTTGAGGCCCACGTGTTGGATCTGCTTTAGGGTGTCCTTTTGCTGTGCAGTTCCCAAAATCTAGGCCAAAGGTATGCCTACCTGCGGTGGAGCCGGTGGCTGCATTGTCCAAATTAGCAGTGGTGTTATGGATCTGGGAGGTCTGAACAGTGTGGCTTGTCTCACATGGCTAGCAGATAGCAAGCATGCGGCTGCAGTGGGAGACCGTGAAGAACATCACATCACGGTGCCTACTGAAGGTCAGGTGAGCTCAAGAAATAAGTATACCTTGTGTCTGTAATCTTTTGTTAACCCGAGAGTGTGCCTGATTTAAACATTCTCTCGAGGTTGGGTAGTTATGGCAGATCAGAACAGTAGAAGGGGTTACCTGTCCGAACCTCACACAGCCCCGTTGGTTGCACGAGCCGACATTGATGGTGTCCTTATCTCTGGTAAGGATAAGGCACTAAAGTATGTGCTTCAGCAGACTACTCTGTGGACTCAGTGCCCTGCAGCATGAGGCGTGGACTACTCGAGGACAGGCAAGTCCTCAAGAAGTAACGCAAAACGCCTTTCAAGAGGTCGACCCTACACTGCAATGGCAATGTATTTAGTGATGAGGGTAATCCTGGCAGCTGCTGTGTGCACCACTTACAAGGATTCAGAAGTCAAGGTGTCTGGTGTGTGGAGATAATTTGGAGGGGGGGTCATGTGCCCTCAGAGCAGCACTCCAACAGTTCGATCCTAAACTCATCACTTTATTATTGGGGTTGCAATTGTTTGGGAGAAAAGAAACTTAGGGTGGTAGCTCTCAATTTCTGTTGGGAATTGGAGTATGGCTTGAAGCCGTATGTGTGGCTTGTGAAATGGTCAGGTGTCTTGGCCGCATATGTAGTGCAGTGTAACATTTGGATATTTAGGACTTGTATTGCAGTAATTGGTATTGCATTTAAAAGACTAACCCTTTCAGTTGTATGTACTCCTCCCCCTCAAAGACGGTATGTGGGTGCCTTTCCGTCTAACAATATTTTCCTTCCAATGGTGTACTTTTTCTTGTGGGACTCTGACTATGTTAGAGTGTGTTGTTCATTTTTGAATAGCTATGGTTGGGTGGAGGGTGGTTACCTTGTGCATTCCTGCTGGCTGTGATTTGGGGATCCTTTTACTCTTTTATGAGGTAGTACTCTCGCACTGAGCTGTTTCCCAATCTTTTGAGGAAGTTCTTGCCTCATTTTGGGAAGCCCTCCTATGGGTTGGGAGTCTACTTTGGCTCTGTGTCATTCTTTGTTGATACTGTGGCTGGCTCCTGCGTGGCAGCTGTGTCTTCGGAAATGGTCGCACTTCTGTACAGTGCGAGTGTTGAATGTTGTGCTTGCTGGTTTAGCATGCTGGTCTGGTTTTGCTTCTTTTTAAAATCTCAAACAGTGGGGGGAGACACCCCGCAAACCCGTTACACACCCATTCCCCCAATATATACCTTGCCCCAATTTACCATCTACCTCTATGTGGTAAATAAAAGAGGCAAAATGCGTCAAAAACGTATTCAGCAATGTTGCCATTCGGCAAAAGTGATGTGTACCCTTTTAATCACTGAACACCAACATAGATGTGCATGTATTGTTTAGCGAGTTACTTAAAAATAACTGGGAGAAGGGCAAACATTGATTGACGCCTTATTTCGTCTTAAACAGAGAAACTGCTGAAGATTCTGCTGCTTAGCCCGAAGTGACATTTGCCACCGAGAAAATGAAATTTTAGAAGCTCTGTCACGCCTCAGACGGCCTGACATAGCCGGCAAAGGTCCCCGCCCTTGTAGATAAAGTGGTTCATAAATATTAAAATAATATTGGGAGGTTCCATTATCTAGTTGGCTGCAGAGGTGTCATGCTAATGAAGGACGCAGCACGCTGCCATCTTGCTAGTCTGGCATACTGATTAGGCATGCCGGTGTCAAAGCCAGGCCCTTCTGATGACAGGCAACATACAGTCACAACATGGAGCCCGCCTGGCTAGACAATGCAGTTTCTGGGCACTTTTATAGAACCACTTAATTTGCAAGCAATACACTGATCACTAATTAAACTGAAAAGCCTTTGGAGCCTTTCCAATGTTTAAAATTCTAATTTACCAGGGGGGCTCAATAAAAGGAACTCAATGAGCTAGCATTATTCAGTATTGCCGGGCTGCCCCGTCTGCTGGGGTTCACCATCCCAAGCCGGTACAGCCCCAACCCACCCCAGAGGAAGACGCTTTCACTTTTGAATATTTATAACTCGAGGGATTCAAATAGAACCTTCTTTCACACTACAATGAAAAACCGATGCACAAACACATGGGCACACAGTAAAGGACATAGGAGATTAAAACGAATCGTCTGGATCCATGCTTTCTCTCCAGGGATAACAGACGCCGAAACAAACTGACCCACATTAAAAAAAAAAAAGCGAACACTACGCTGTGCGGTGACTTGGACACCAGATCTGGGCGGGAATCACTCGCCATACAGTGTCTCCGCCCACACCTTCATGTATTCGGCCACTAATCGTTTTTTTCTAGCCAATCACAGGTTGTCGTGGGCGGAGTTCCTAGGGTGGCTGGAAATCCTAGAGACTACATCCACTCTCCTCCCCGCAGACCAGGAGAAGAGCGTAAAAATCCAGAGTCTCTGGGCTAAAGCCGGAGACTTGTCAGGCCTGAGAGAAAGCACGGACTGTCACTCTTCCCACCAATCAGCCTCAGCTCTGCATTTAGGGACCACCTACTGAAAAGGGTGGAAGGCAACTATTCTCTCACCAGTGTTGGCCTAGCTCTCATGACCCAGCAGGAATTGTGAGGAAGGTAGCATCACTTTGCAGCCTTTCCCTCTGACTGCAGCTGAAGTCTTCCTCCCAGCGCTGACCCCTTTCATCGGGGTGCGGCTCAGCACTTTGGTGGCTCTATAACCCAACATTAGATCATATGTCCAGTAGCGGTTGCCTGTGCCTCCAGAAATATGATTCTCAGTTGAGGCACGCAACAAGTGGCATACTACAGAGCCAAAGGGCCTGATTTATAAATAATTTTTCAATGGGATTTTCCCATTGAAAAACGCCTTAGTAAATCGGGCCCATAGAGACCCGGCTTTGCATTGGAGCCACTCCTGTCATGGGATCAACCTGCACTCTCGGCCACCTTCACGATATGGACTTTTTAATGCTTTTAAAGCTGTCCATGTGAAGGTGTAACCTGCAACCCCCTCCCATGGGTATCGTGAATAAACCGCTCCAACACGGCATGAAATTACTTGACGCTAGATTGCATTTTCTGCAGCCTGTTCTTTTGTGAAGCCTTTATCTTATATATTTTCTGAGACAGGTCCTTTGGCAAAGCTCCCTATGGGGCACCTATTTGGCAAAGACTTCTAAGTTCTCAATGCGAAGGTCTCTGTTTAGGGTGTGTACCATGTGCTTAGATTGCACAAGCCTCAGCCGTCCGCAATAACTCCTATGTAGCCCTTTTAAAGTTAGCCCTTGATCCTCTACTGATTTCTCCAGCCTTGGCTTATCTGTCATTTACACCTCAAGACTGAAGTCTGTGTCCATGTAGCCACCATTAAACATTAATATATTCAAAGGAACACTCTTTGAAATATCAAATTATCCTTTCAAATATTCAAACTTGTTTCTTTCTCTCTGTTGGTGCCCATGGATCATGTTATATAATAATAATATTGTTTATTAAATAGCACTTCATGCCATATTTCTCCCACGTCTAAGCACTGTTGGAATAGGTGTTGTGTATTACTCAATTTATTCTTAGTCACCTTTGTGGCCTATGAAAGACGATGGCACCCGATCTGGGATTAGAACTAGTGATCATCAGGCTGAGCCTGGATGCCGGGCATTAGCGATTATCTTGCAAAGCTATCCTGCTGATATTTGCTATGCTGCAATTTAACTTCACACATTTATTATAGCCTTATAGAGAGGCAGGGGTTGTTATCGCAGCATAATGACCCGCCACCAAGTTATGGCCCAAGGCAAAGCCGAGGTTCATATGTTGGGCAAGGGTAATTCACCCAGTGCTTTAAGTGGGCTGGGACCTGCCGGAGCCAGGCCCCGGCAGTCTCCAAAAAGTGGAGCTGAGCCGGGGCCCTGCCGGGGACCCTCCAGTCCCACCGCAACATTGGCGGGATGCATTATCCCGTTGCGGCCGCAGCCACGACAGGAGATGCGCCTGCCATGAAGTCAGGCGAGCTGACAGAAGTGCCAGCCAGCCACAGCGACACTGAGGCTGG
This sequence comes from Ambystoma mexicanum, assembly GCF_040938575.1. Lineage (NCBI taxonomy): Eukaryota > Metazoa > Chordata > Amphibia > Caudata > Ambystomatidae > Ambystoma > Ambystoma mexicanum. The sequence continues at coordinate 749,685,442 of NC_090924.1, forward strand.
ATGCCACTTCCGTCAGTCATAGTAACTGCCTCTGGTGACCCCTCGCGCGAGAGGTCACCAGAGGCAGTTACTGTCCCTTTGTTTCTCCAGGTCGCCAAGGTGTTTTGAACCCTCGGCGAACCTGGGGATTCCTCAACATTTTTCGAGGTTTATAAAAGACAGCTTGAAAAGTACACAATTCAAGCCATCTTTTATAAAACTTTGCAGATGGACAATTTTGTCCGTAGTCAAAGCTTTATAAAAGATGGCTTGAATTGTGTACTTTCAAAGCCATCTTTTATAAACCCGAAATGTTTAAAAAGATGGCCTGAAAACTAGGCAAACTGCAAGGTATACACACAAATATATATACATGTTATATATCTTTGTGCGTACCTTTCTATGGTTTGTGTACTTTGCAAGCCATCTTTTCTAAACATAGAAATATGTTACATATTTCAATGTTTAGAAAAAATGGCTTGCATAGTACACAAACCAAAGTAAGGTACGCATACAAATATATAACATGTATATATATTTGTGTGCATACCTTACGATTTGTGTACTTTTTAGGCCACACCCTTCTCACAAGCCACGCCCCCAAATGAGGGCCCCGCTCGATTGCTTACCCCACTTAAAGCCCTGAATTCACCCTAGAAATAATGACCTCTCTCCAGGTCGACAAGGCTATCAGCACATAGTGATGGTAGCAATACACGTTTTGGAGTTTTGGTGATGAAGTAAAAATGTTACTTTTATTTTGTTGTGTTTAAAAAACAAGGTTCTCTATATAATGTTTTTTATTTGCAAAGTTGTTCAAACTGGTGTGGGTCTAGCATGGGCATGTCTAGGGAGAATAGCTCAGGGGCAACGTGCTTGCCTTGGAATCAAGGCGACACGGAGCAACACAGGTTTGATTCCTGGGTCTGCGCTTAGAAACCTCTGGGTATTAAGCGTGTTATAAATAACGTATCATATCAGTAGGCGTCAAGTGAAAGTAAACAGTATATCTATAAGCAAGCAAAAGCATAGTCTGATGGTTTTAGCTTTCTATCTTGTTAGTTAAATAGGATGTTCTGCTTTTGAAGTCAGAATGTTCAGAATGCAGTCAATACCAGTAGTTATTGACTGAACTGTGAACATTGTGATTGGCTGAGAGGAGGTCAATAATGATTGCCATGTCATAATAAAGCAGAAATCAAAAGAGAATTAATCAGCTACCATTAGTACCTTACCTCTAGGTTTGAGAGCAATTTTTTATCCCCTGTACACAGTTGCCTGGGCTTAGGTCTACAGATGATGATTAGGAAAACATAGCTCCTCTTCCAAAGAGCCAAAATCATTCATTGAGCCAGCAAGGAGGTTTCCAGTAGTCCCAATGGAGGAGACAGCCCTAAATGTTTCCTCAAATCAGCGTGAGCGACCGAGCATAGCAAGGTAGCCAAAAAGAGTTAAGGGGTGTTCAGCCCCCCATCCCTGAAAAATTGTTTTTGAAATAATGTGCTGAAGTGATAAAATTCGCAGCACAGTATTTGACAAAATGAGGTAAAAAGCCTTTAGGGTAAAATAAAAACATTCCAGGAAATGCCATGTCACCAAGAGTACACTAGATAGGAGCTCTTTATATAATTTCCATGAGGCTGCAGCCACAACCTATCCATGCCAGTAAAGGTCACTTTAAACTACATGCATGAAGCACTTTAGCCTTCATACATGTGATTTTAAGTGACAGTTATTTGCATGGATCAGTTGTGGAAGCAGCTTCATGAATGATATATGATATGATATGGCATTTATAACGCGCCTATACACAAGTGTTTCAAGGCTCGACGAGGCAAGGGAGGGGGAACAGAGGGAAGACAGAGACAACGATCTTACTAGGCCAGGTGACAATGAGATTGCGCAAGTGCAGGGGAGGGGGGAAAGGGAAAGTGCAGGGAGAAGGGGAAGTGCAGTAAATAGTATCAGCAGTAATAAATAAATAGAATAAATAAAACAATAAGAAGTGCGGCCAGCGTGACAAGTGCTGGGGTAAGTGCAGACATCAAGAGTCAAGAGCTGGTGGGGGCTGTGGGGATACAGAAACAGCCCCAAGTGCAGGGGTTGCCTGGGACACAGTGCAGGTGTCCAGCTGGCAAGGGAAGGGACCTGGACTCGCTATCAGGGGATAGCCAGGTGACCAGTGCAGTTTCAGTAAGGAGTTCAGCAGGGAAGAGGAGGAGAGAAAGCAGGAGCAAAGAGGAAGGTCTTAGGGTGCTTCCAGAATCAGGGAGGCAGGGAGGCTGTTCTAGACGGGGGCCTGAGCCAAAGATAGATATCTACCACCAACTCATTGTTTGGCAAAACTACTGACCCTAAGGCAGTTGGAGGCGGATGAGCAAAGAGCTTGAGAGGTAAGATATTTAGGAAGAGAGAGTTGAAGGTATTGAGGCTGCAGGCTCCAGGCCCCTTGTGGACAATGCAGAGGGTTTTGAACTTAATCCTCACAGCCACTGGGAGCCAGTGCAGAGATTTCAGTCCTGGAAAGATACGATCCCTGGGCTTGAGGACAAGTGTCGCAGTCCTGTTAGGGATGAGTTGCAGAGGGCGGAGAGTGGAAGCAGGCAGATTTAGAAAGAGGCTGTCCCTGTAGTCCAGCCCAGAGAGAACCAGAGCTCTGGAGACAGTGAGCTACTGGGGGAAGGAGAGGAAAGGAAGAATAGCTCTGATGAGGTGTAGCTGGTAGTGTGACTTGTTAGAGACGTCAGAGATGTGAGGAGAGAAGGAAAGTGTGGAGTCGAAGATGACCCTGAAATGTTTAGCCTCACAGGTGGGAGATGGAAGAAGGCCAAGAGAGACCGGCCAGAGAGTGACAGGAAAGGAGGGAGCAGGTGTACTGATGAGGAGAATCTCAGTCTTACTGACAGTAAGGCAGAGAACATTGGCAGCAATCAACTCCTGGATAGTGGACAGACAGTCAGAGATGAGAGAAGGAGAAGAGGTGGCAGAAGAGAGCCTGAAAATGAGCTGAGTGTCATCCGCGTAGCACTGAAATTTGGGGCAGAGAGCGGCAATGTGGTGGGCAAGAAGTGCCAGGTAGGGAGAGAGGTTAGACCCCTGGGGAACACCACAGCTAGAGATACAGATAGAGGAGACGAAGGACCCAAGTTGGACCTGGGAGGGTCGATCAGAGAGGAAAGAGGTCAGCCAGGCCAAGGCCTGACCAGTGATACCCAGGTTATCATGGAGATGGTTGAGCAGGATGCCATGGTTGACCGTGTAAAAAAGGCAGAAGAGAGATCAAGTAAGATGAGGACACAGGGGGTATTGGCGTCAAGGTTTGAGAGCAGGTCTTCACGGATGTTCAGGAGAGTAGGTTATGTGCTTCTGGAAGCTCTGAAGCCAGACTGATGTTCATGGAGACAACCCACCAATTCAGTGTGAAGATTAAGCTGGGAGACGGCCAGCTTTTCCAGGAGTTTGCCCAGGAAAGGAGTGATGGAGATTGGACTCTAGTTAGTAGGGCTGGAGGGGTCGGCTGAGGGTTTCTTAAGAATAGGGTGCACAAGGGAGTGTTTCAGGGGTAATGGAAGACTCCAGTGATGAAGGAGTGGTTGCAGAAGTCGGCCAAAGCAGGAGCCAGGGTGTCAAAGTGGTCCTTTGGCACCCTGGCTTTAGAGGAACAGGGGAGAGGAACAGGGGAGAATCTGTTTTGATGATACTTTCATAGATGAGACTTGTCTAGAAACCTCATCTGGGGAGAACAGGGGAAAGACAGAGAAGAAGGGGGCTGGGGTTGCACAGAAAGGGTCAGAGGAAGAGCAGGGAGTAGAGGGAGGAGGAGAAGAGGAAGAGAGAGAGGACAGGATGTCCTGAGTTTTAAAGATGACATGAGAAGCCAGTGCCGTGCAGATGGCCTGGGAGGGGACAGGATGAGGTAGAGATTTCAGCATGATTGGCCAGCTCCTTGCAGATTTTAAAGAGTTCGGCCGAGTTGTTGGATGCTGCAGAGACGTGGGCTTGGATGAGGACTCTCTTCTTAGTGCGGACAGAGAGCCGGTATTGCCTTTGGAGCAGGTGTCAGGCCAGTTTGCCAGAAAATGTACCGGAAGCACGCAATGTCCTCTCAGACACCCTGCACTTGCATTTAAGTGTGGCGAGATCTGAGTCGTACCTGGAGTTGCACTTGGCTTTGGGCTTCAAGTGGATCCTCCTGACAGGGGCAAGAACATCAAAAGTATCAGATATAGCAGAGTGGAGCATAGAGAGGGCTGTGTCAGGGTGTGAGTCAGCCAAAGAAAGTGGTGGTGATAGCCTCAACTGACATATGCTTCATGGGTCATATTTCCAAGAAGGTAGGCGGCAGTGCTGGAGTTGGCTTGGCCTGAGGGCTGGAGAGAGTGATCTGGGAGGAAAGGAGAATGTGATCACTTCAGGAGAGAGGAGTGGTGGGAAGGAAAGAAAGGGGAAGGTCTGGGGAAGGGCAGGGTCTGTAAAGGGGAAGATAATGTGAATTAAAGTGACCATTACTAGCGTAGGTTGTCCTTTCCGTGCCAGTAATGGTCATTTTAAATCATATGCATGAAGTGCTTCAACACCCATGCATGAAATGTATAGTTACCATTACTGGCATAGATAGGTTGCACTTCATGCACATGATTTAAAGTGACCATTACTGGCAAATATAAGTTGTGGCAGCAAATTCAGGAATGTGTTTTAAAGTGACGTTTAATGGCATAGTTAGAACAACCTATTCATGGTCACTTTAAATCAAATGAATGAAAGTGGAAGTGTTGCATGTACATGATTTAAAGTGACTATTACTGGTACAGACAGGAAACCTATATGCGTCAATTCGTCTTTTTAAATCACATGAGTGCAATAGCACCTGGAGCATTACAAGTGCCGAATGGGATTACCGCAAACAAATGATCTCAGACCCAAATAACCAGACAGACTCAAATAATATGGAAAAATGCTACTTTATTATCAATTCAATAAAGTAGGGAAGCCTGGGGAAGCCTGGAGAACAAACAGATTGCAGCTCACACACTCTCAATGCATTTAAGTTACACAAAAGATCTTATACCGCAACAAACGTCAGCTATGAAGTCATCTTACGGGGCTAACAATCAGAACCTACTGGGTGGAGGGATTGTTTAAGGGACATGTATACTTATAGTTTGTATAGGTTTAATTGGATGCATCATTGGATGCCTCTCATCTGAAAGGCACACTTTGAACTACCACTAACTACGTAAAATACAGATAATAACATAATACCAGCAGCGGATAGGCCTGTGCAACAATATATGGTCCACCATTACACAGGCTTTCATGATTGATTGGCACTCTCTTACCAACCTTAGACATTCGGCTCATTAGCAGTACGTAAGGAATGAAACCCAGGGGCAAGGGAACAGCAGTAGTGAAGTTAAAACATAATGTTGAATTTGAAGTAGTGACAAGTGCAAGATGCCTTAGCATTTTCCAGCACAGACTGCAGAATTAGTGCCACTTATCACCGAACTTCAGAGATATGAGGATGAAGAAGTGACAGTGTATTCTGACTTTGCCAATGTGACATAAACCGTACACACAGGATTGTCATGCTGGAAAAGGAGTGACTTCCTCTGCACAGACAGCACACCAGTGCAACACACAGCGCTTTTGGATACGCTTATTAAGGTACTAAAGCTTGCATTGGCTATCGCTGTGGTGAAGTGCGTAGCCCATATTAAGAGGGTCAACATCATTTCTCGTGGTAACAAAGCTGTAGACATTGAAGCAAAATGAGCAGCATATTTTCCCAATATTTCTAATTTTGAGGTAGAAAGTGTTAAGCAAATGTCAGAACAATGCATGATGATGAAAAAAGGCTTAAATATGTTATCCATTGTACAGTTAATTGAGCTGCAAGTCCAGGCTCCACAAGAAGAACAAGAATTATGGAAAAGACAGGGTTGTTCTTTATCCGCCACAGAGGCATATTGAGACAAGATAGTACTGGGAAGCCAGTTATGCCTCTAGATTTATTGAAAGTTGCGCTGGATTAACTTCACTATCCTGCACATATAACCAGAGAGAGTCTTGCGGCCATGATCACAGAAGAGTGGTTTTCACCAAATTTGTTAGAACACATTGCACACTTTTTTGTGAACTGCATTGTCTGTCGTAAATGTACAGCAGTGTACACTATGCGAACAGTGAGAGGATCAATGGTCCTGGTATTTGTGAGCATTTAAACAGACTCATTCAAACACACACTATCACATTCCTACTCATTGACCCACCACTCACTGACCCACACACCTTCTCTAACATCCAATCTCACTGTATTATATACACTGGCACACAGCCACCCACCCAGAACATTCAAACACACACACTATCACATTTCATCTCATTCACCCACCACTCACTGACACATAGCACATACATACATCTGACACACACTTCAGACATGCATAATACACATCCCATTTTTTTTAAAGCCTTCTTACATGTTTTTCAAGCTTCGGTCTGTCACTCCAGGCCACCCTTGGCTCCTCCATGCTGCTCATAAACAGGAACCAGGAAGCTCAGACAGCTTCCTGGTTCCTTTATATAAGCCTTGAGGCAGCCAAAGGAGAAGGGGTTTGAGCTGAACGTGGCATGTGACATGTGCCACATGTCAAGGTCTGCTCCAACCCCTTGTATAGGGTGTGCCAACCTTTCCCCCTCAACTGAATGTAGTGACATGATAGGCAGATCAAATATATCCATCATTGTAGAAATCAAGATTAGATTGCCTTTATTAAAAGTAAAAAGTGCACATGGCACTGCGCATATTTGGAATAGGGTGGAACAGGAAATGAAGGGTGCTTTAAATATCACACACATACCATGAGTGTATATGGATATATTATGAATAAACGATACAATGTGAGAGATGCTTAATTAAATAAATAATAGCTCCCTGAAGAAACAAGAATAAAAAAATCATAAAAATGGGATGAAAATGAATTGGAATGAGTGGAGCTAGAGCTATGCATGTATGACCATGCATAGAATAAATTGACAACAAAAACAGAATTTTAAAAAATGGGTAATGCTTAGTTATTTTTAGAACAAAATAATGTATTTTGTATAGTGGTAGAGTGATTTTGGATCAAGATTATTAACAGAAAGAGTATTATAATGATTGTGTATTTTGAAAATATTCATATTTTGTGTATAAGGTTGTAAGTGAGCCAGGGTTGACTGACACCCTTTTGAAAATGTAACCTTGAATCAGAACTCATTGAACAGACTTAAGTTTTTTAGGAGTTTTTGTGACACACACATAAAATGCTTGTGTTTCTTGAGCAGGGAAGCTCAGCTTTAGGTCCATATGACAAACACCAGTTGAAGAAATTGAAAATTGAGGAGGCTTTGAGGAGAGAATTGCTTTGTGATTGTTGTGTATTCTATGTTGAAGCCATGTGCTAGAGGAGCACTTGATTGAATTATATGAAATTGTGGGATGGCTAAGCCCTTGCTTGTTTATTTAAGTAAAGATATATATTTTGAAAAATTGTTTTGCCAAGAAAGATATGCGTGATTAAACCGTATTGTGAGTTTCACACTAGAAATTGTCCCCTGTCAGTACACATATGTGAACTGGATTGGTCTCATTGGGTCACTTTTAAAATTACACAAGCCCATTTCCCATTTTAAAGGGTTTGTTAGTTATTTTGGAATTAATGCAGATACTTTCTCTGTTACGCACACACTAGAGCACCCATGATGTTTTAATCTCATTTTAAAGCAATATAGGCATTTTATATTAGTAGTAAATGGGACATTTTGAAAGAGCATGTATCATAAGCATGCATGTGCCAATTACACAGATGAGAAAAAGGCAATGGAAAGAAACCATTTTAAAAGGTCTAGACACATCAATGAAAAGTAATTGGGAAAAAGGAAAGGTGCTTCGCTAAAAAGCTTCAGTATGCTACCGAAAGGAAGAGTAGATGCACAGTTTATTTTCATAGAATTTGTAACAAAAGGCAAAGAAGTATGTCAGCAGAAGGAAATGGGAAAGTAATTGCAGAAGGAGGATGAGAAGGGACACAATGTTGGGAAAGCAAAAGTAAGACAGAGATTGCAAATGAAAGCACAGGATAGAGTTATAAGTAACCAGAACAGTGAGAATATTGGTAATTAAGAACAGAGAGAGGAAGAATGTGATATGCACCTTAATACAAAACAGAGTCATAAGGATATTACACATGCAGACTCAAGCATATGTACCAAAGCCAGAGCAAATTAGGCAAGCTTCAAGAGTGGGGACATTATCTCCCCATTGCACAGCATAGAGGCATTACAAATAATGTGCCCAAGTTAACACATTTTGTGAGACATGCCCCGAGAATAAATAAGTATTTATGAATGCAAATTACATTAAAAAGTAGGTTAACACAATAGCAAATGATACTAGATTAAGCACTGTAAATATTTATGGGGAACAGTAAGAATTAATAAGATAAATCACCTTTTTTCAGCAACACTGTTGAAAGTGAAAGCATTGATTGAAACATTTGTATTTAGAATGGGGAAGTTACAAGGAATGAGAGGAAGTACTCTCAAATGAACCAAGGCTAAGGTTACACACTTGATAGATAAAAATGCATGATATATTTTATAACAAATTAACAGCTGTATTGAGGAAAGATCTCAGTAAGTATATAGGAGATAACATGCACTAGTTTTAGGGATTAGTTATGTAGACACACAAGAAATCACACTCGTATTTTTAAGGCCTGAACATGTAAAGGTGTGTGCCATTAGGTTAAATGAGTATTTCTGTATAAAGCACACACCCTGATTAGTATGATTTTCAAGAATAAAGTGTGCGTTATTTAGATTTCTTGCAGGCTTTGTTTAGATGAAACATATTCATGAATAAGTGCAAGCAGGCTGGCAGCTGACAATTAAAAACAATGAAAGCTTGGCACAATTATTGAGCACGATATGGATTACTATTATGCATAATGAATTGATTTATTAGAAGCAGTGGAAAGAAGTGGAATTTGGAGATATGAAAAAAAAAAAGAGAAGACATTTTTGTTGAGCTTAGGGAAAAACAGAGGTTAGAATCCCTGTCATGATATGCTTATAAGGAGAGGGGGAGTGATACACATGTACACACACACACACACACACACTCACACACACACACATGCACACACGCACACGCACACATATGCAAAGACACAAAGACATGCACACACACATATACACAAACATACACACACATGCACACACACATATACACACATGCACACACATGCACACACCCACATGCACACAAAGACCTAAACACACACCTAAACACACACAGACACACATGCACACACATCCACACAACACACACACACACACACACACAATCTCATGGAAGTACAGGCAATCAATGGATCACAGGCTCAATTCACATAAAACACATTTAGGTAGTCAGAGAAGGAATTCAATAATGCAAAAAAATATACAGACATAGGCTGCTTTCGCTTTAGGAAAACCAGTTAGAAACATTATGTCCTGCTGAAACACATTATAAGAGTAGCTGGATTTCTGGAGGCTTTAAATGGAAGAGAGATAGGGATACCTTGAATGTACAGGCTCAAGAAGAGACAGGAAGGGTGCACACTATACAACATCATATAATAGTGGTATGGTTCCTACTGGCAGGGTCAGGTTGAAGAGTACACATCAAATTCCCAGAAACAAAAAGAGAATACAATACATCCCCTAAAACAGTGGAAGAAACATGTACATAGGGGGACAAAGTAAAAGTACACATATGTAAGGGATTATAATATGTCAAGTATAAGAGTTTGTGTTGTGGGTAGACTAATTAATATAAGATAATAATAAACAATTAAAACTAAAGCACTGAAGTAAGAAGTTCCTAACCAAAAGATTGACATCAATCCAGGGGGTATAATAAATAAATAAAGAAAATTATGAATGAATGAATATTAAAGCAATATTAAAGCAACAATATAATACAAGTTGATAGAAGGTGTAAATAAAGGAACAATAATAACATTGTGACACAAGGTTGATGGAGGAAGGTGTGGATAAAATATTCTGATTTTCAAACAATGAGCAGCAATGGACGGTGCCTGTATAAATTGATCAGTGTAGTATGATTGGTCAAATAAATGCGATTAATGAAAGGTCAAGAAGGTATGGACAGGCAAGATTGATCTAACAGTATGAGAGAACTTCTAGCAGAATTGCACAAAAGAACATATGAGAGTAAGAAACAAGAACATTGTTTATGTTTATATGAAAAAGTTGATTTATGTATTACAGATGAATAAGTTATAATTTGTGGAGCATGGGAGGAATGTCTATATGGCCTTAGCAGAGTACAGCAATATAATGGGAAGAAACATTATGACAAAGGTAAGTACTAGTGGACAAGTAGAAAAAGAAAAGGTAAGTATCAGTGGACACAGTAGGTGTGTGAATAACCTCATTGATCATTATCAGGAGAAAGAGGACCCAGGTGAATACAGAAAAAGGTAGTAAGTGATACAGTATTTTTAAATAGATCACATTTTACCCAAGAAAGTTGTAAATAGCTGTGACCACAGAGTATGACCATATCCAATGAATAGAATGAAGAATACTAGCGGATAAAAGGTGGAGTAACATTTTTGTAATCCTGATGATAAGGAATGTCAAATACGCACATTTGGCAAATACATGAAACTTTAGTGATAGGCAAAACATTGCATGCCTCACATTTGCATGCATTTAATAGGATCAGTGCTTATTTCCAAATACCACGGGTAGGTAAGATTAGTGAAGGAAGTGCACCAAACCATGTTAATTATGTTTTAAAAGAATAAATACAGCAAAGAAAGAAGAGTCCGCAGTCCCACACCATCGGGAGGAGGACTACAAAAGTACAGAGAACATTTTCAGCATAGAAGAAAAGATTAAAAACGGGCCTGCCACTATATTTATGATCATTCAAAAGAAAAGACTAGTTAAAGTGCACTGTCATTTCCATTTTTAAAGAAAACAAGGTTTGGATTTTATTGAGCTGAGGATTGAAGAAATAACTCCAGCAACATCATATTGAAACCAAGGCCTATTTTAAGGAAATAACTGATTGCTTTGCTAGCTTATCATGACTTTGCCTCTATTTTGGTTTCTACAGGGAGCAAGAAACAATATTAGTTATGGATACGCCAAGAAGAAAGAAGGGGTGTGGCTGAAGAAAACGACATACATTTTAAAAATATTTTTTTGAATTTAGTATGTTGTCTGTTTTGGCTTTTATTATTTTATCCTACAGAAGGAAACAATGTAACTCTGGTGCTGTGAAGAATGACACAACCACTGACAACATGTTTCCTTTGTCAATTAGAAAATAACACTATAAGAAAAGAAATGGAGTGTGAGCCCATGAAAAGATGGTGCAAGTGAAAGAAACACAATTATTTATGTGCTTTATGGTCTCATGTCATAGACACACCCTGGTAGCAGTATATAAATAAGCATAGGTGACACTAAGATATGCAGCAAAGGGAGAAAAAGCTCCCATTTTATTATATTAGAAAAAGAGAAAATTCAGTAGCAATTGTTTTTAGCAGGTAGGAGTTCTTTAAAAAAAAAAAGGGGGATAATGGCCCCATTAGGTTTAGGTTTGCGGAGGAAGTACTGATGATAAAAAGGTACCTATTCTTCAAGAAACCCAGATTTTATATTACAGATGGACGGACAGCACCTGCACTTCGTGTGATTAAAGGCAACCGATCCTGCGAGCAGGGAGAAAAGCCCATGCTGTCATGAAAAAGGTTTTTGAGGGACCCATCCAGATGCCCTGTTGCAACTAAAGCTGAAGACTCTCTTTATGAAGCTGCCCCATCCTTGTGTTCCCCAGAAACAATCTAATGCCCCCCAACTGACTATTTTTCTCAAATCAGAAGATTGAAGGTTTGAGTTCTCAATGGTGACAAAACAGTGAATCCTAAAAAGACTGGCCTAAGGGGTCCTTGAATTTGCTGAAAAGACGCCCAAAGGACAAATACAAATAAAGTATGGACTAAATTGAGAAAGTCGTTGGACTTGGAATAAGGAGAATAAAGAATTGGGTGGAAGAGGTGCAGATGGAAGACGAATAAGATGAAGACAAAACTGAACGTGCATGGAGAGAGGGCAGGGACCAAGGAAGTGGAAGGAAGAGTAGAAAATGGACTGATGGGTTCCCTCAAGGAATGAGCACATGTTCAATGATCTCTATCGATTCTTGTGGTGGCCGAAATCACTTGCTGTGCATGTTATTTTAACATTTAAGTGGGTAACAGGGGTGGGAACCAGATTGGGGCAAACAAAGTAACTGTTTGGGGATACGTACATACAAGGATTAAAAGAGGGAAAACATATGCCATACACTTTTGACAGAAAAGAGATACATATATATCTTAGATTAGAAGACTACAATAGGGTTGAAGACACTATTGATTCTTTGGAAGTGTCTTTCATGATACCTCCCATGTTGAATAGAGCATTGCATTGAGGGGGGTGACTAAAATAGGGATGTATAAGTACACTGCAGATGGGGGAGGGCGTACACTGGGTGTAGTGGTCGAATATTGAACACTGGTTGATTATCGATGAGAGGGGGAAATGTATAGGGTGTGCCAACCCCTCCCCTCTCAACTATATATAGATAACATGAGAGGCAGATAAAATAAATCCATTATTGTAGAAATCAGGGTTAGATTGCCTTTATTACTTAATAGGTTGAACACATACATTTTCAGCAATTACCTTATTTGGAAAATGTGCATGCAGAATGCATTGCACATGTAACATGGTTTGTGTTGATTGTTTTATTGTACAGAACAGGGTGTCCTGAAGAAGCTCTGTATATTGGCTGAAACATTTTTGAGATTTTAACTGATTTAGCTTAAATCTTTGATGCATTGTCTGTCACAACTCTGTATGCGATATATTTGTGAACTTCATCCATTCTTGAATTCTGTGCGATTGATAGTTTAAGTATGTGTTTTCCAGTTTACATATTAGTGTGTCCAAAAAGCAGATACGTTCTTCAAATATTCATCGCTGAAAGAAGTGTTTCAGCCATAATCCCTTTAAGAGTTTCTTAGTGAATTATACCCACACTTGCTTGCATGCCTAAGCAAATGCTTGCCTTACAAAATGGACACATTCTTACAAAACTGCTGAAAATCATCAACAAAAAAGAAACACTTTCACATCCTAGTTAAGCATACAAGAACACATGTTTTCAATGCACACTGAAGGACGATGATGGCATAAATGTTAATGGCACTGGAATTCACATTTCCTTAATGTTAAATCCATCTAGATTTCAATCATATTTCTTTTTCTACTAATCCTTTTTTGAAAGAGACTGGTGGGCTATGAACTCAGGAAGTAAGGTGAACATCCTGAAACTGTCGGTGCGCATGTATGCATTCTATGCTAAGTTGATGCATGAAAACAAGTTTAAATGGAACATTAGTGAACCAAGATGGAAACACCTAGAACTGGAAGATGCCCTCTTGCTGTGTAGCTTAGGCAGGGATGGTGCTGCAGCACTTATTTCAGACCAAAACAGAACGAACATGCTACTGCAAGACACTTTTAATTAACCACAACAACTGAGATCTATATTCAAACCATATTAGGTGTTAGGTAACTGTTTTTGAGGCATGCAATAGTACTAAATGCCCCAAACTAGTGTAAGACCACTCATGTAAATACTGCCTATTACAAAAGAAGCCTGTGGGCTCTCTGACACTCATCATCAACTATAAGGATTATTACTCACCAGGTGGACAACATCAAGCCTGATGTATGCTGCTGGTTCTCTGTAATGCCCTTGTTGCATATGTCCTGGTGTGCTTCTCTGAGTGGTCGAACCTTCTCAGTGGCTATGCCCCTCTTATGCTTTTGTGCACCACAGTCCATCAAGGTTCCACAAACAGATTCTTTGGAAACATGACTTTCCAGTAAGCATTAAAAAGCTGTGGATGTTATTCTTTCTGTTCTCCTGCATTTGTGTCATTAGTCTTCCTTCTTTTTAGGATCACAAAGCTAAGGAAGTTCCGTATTTTTAATTGGCAGCTTTTGATGCATTCCCGGAAAAGACTCCATTAGATTCAAGACTGAGTGACACATCTGCTCAAGATAGTGGGCTTCGTTTACGCGTCACCAATACTTTCTCACCTACCATGCAGAAATATCTCATTCCACGCTCAATGTGCTATATAATATTCTACCCGCCGCAAGGCTGCAGACGCCAGTTTTAAACCATGTCAGCATGGAAGACAGGCCCCTCTCTATCTGGGGTCACCAGCTTTGGAACAACGACCGCTCCCCCATCAGAATCCAATGACCCGAACCACCTGGAGTAAGACCCTCAAAATCGTCCCCTTCTTTTATCCCGAACAACAAGACAAAGACATCAAGCAATCATTCAGGATGCAAATCTATGCATAGACCTTCCTTGAAAGAATTTGCTTGGTACTGTTAGCGCTAGAAATCATTTCAAACACAATTAAAATCATTATTGACATAAGAGGAAAAAAGGACTGTTGGAAGGTACGGCAAAGACGGATATTATCAAGATCTTTTCTAAATGCTAGAATTCGTTAAGGTGGTTTGAGAAATCGACATCCAAAGCGAATCGTATTGAGGGATTCGAGAGTGCTGTTTTCCCATCTGGGTCAACTTGGGTTGAAGACCTGCGCAAAATGTCACTAGTGGAGAGAGTTATTGTATGTAAGCAGAAGAAAATGAATCTGTATGAGGGAATTTGGGGGAGGTGTTTGGAACTGAAGTGATTTGCTTTGATCTGTGCTCTGTTCACCTGGCCTGTTTGTATTGTTTTATTGTAAATACGTTAATAAATATGTGAATAAAAGAAAAAATCCAAAGCTGTCCATCTTGGCCTTTCCAATACAATCCCCAGGGATTCCACGTTGGACATAGAAATGTTAAATCGGTTTAAGCTTAGTCTTGATAAATAGCCCTGGTACAATAATGATATAACCCTCAAATCTAACTGAAAGGATTGTTGGAAGGAGGGCCTACTGGGGGCAGGTGCAATAATTAATGATGTTGGCCTTAAATGCTTCCTGAAACTGTCCATTAATATATAACATTTTTAGTTCTGGCTCCATGCCCCTGGTCATAAAGAGGTGAATCAGTTGAGGAAAGGTCGGCATAGGTCAAATGCACATGGGCTAGCATCTTATAAACACAACATACTGGGAAGGGATGTTGCTTTTCTTGGCAATGGAAGGGACTGAAAAGGTGGAGGCTTGACACCCTCTACATGCCATCCATCCAGTCATTTCTGAAGGCTGAAGTATCTTTAAAGGAGCTAGGGCCCTTGCTCTAGGCAATGCTTGGCAAGTCTAGGCAACTGTGGGAGAGTGCAAAGCAAACCCAGTAAAATCTGCTAGGTTATAAGAGTAACAACTAACGCAATGCAGAGGAGTCAGGCAATAAGGAGCTTAATGTCCAGATGAAGACAGATATGTTGCATTAATTTGTTACAATTGAAGGCAGTAGGTGGAAAAGAGGCTTAGTCTGATACAAAAACCCTCACGCCTCAATTTGTTCAGTGCAGAAAATACGAAATGGCAGACTTGGATGACATCTGCTTCTATATCTAGGGTCAGCTGCAATGGATTTTGAAAAATGTCCGCAAGGGGCAGATAATGCTAATGATTGTTTAATTTATATAGTGCTTTCACCAAAGCACTGTACATAGAACATTTACATAAAATCATCACCCAACTGAAGTTGGTACTCAGTTTTTGATGTTGGAAAGATTGAAGGCTGAGTTGAGCTTGCCGGGATTCGAAGCTGCAACCTCTACATCAAAAACAGATTGCAGCAGCAAGCGCTCAACCCAGCTATGGTGTGACAACCGCATGGGAATCTTTGTGGTCCATGGGTTTGAATGTCAGTGTTGACTCCATCCATAAAATGGGCATTGATCACCACATGCGCATATGCACACTGGAGTGGTGATCACTTCACCTCTGTGAAACTTCCCAGAGGGATTTTGTCAAATAATTTTAGTATTATGGTGCTTTCAAGCAGTCACAAAATGCAGTGGTGTTTGAAGCAGGCTCGATGCTCTCAAATTGGCTGGCCAGGAGGCAATGGTGAAGAATTTTTAGAAGAAATGTGGTTTAAGCTTGAGCCATGTAAATTGGCTTGATGGTTTTTACCTTGGGTTTGGAAAAAGCCACCAGAATGCCAATGTTCTGCACAGCTACTGGATGCAGTCTAAAGTTTCTATTTGATGCCCAGAGGCAATAACTCCTGGCTTCTGGGAGCCTTTCAGCTGGTGTAAGTGAGAACTTTGAGATTGTGTTGAGATTGTGTTGGGAATACCTCCTTCATGGATACCAGAAGGACAGAGGAACAGCACTTCCCAGGCACTATTCCTCAGCGATTCAAGTCACCGGGCTTTGGGCTGGGGCTGGGGCCGGGTTTGGACTGGGCAGTGACAGACTCACGTGGCCTAGAATGGGATCATTCCAGGCCTCCTGGGAGCAATTAGGAGACAGGCAGCCAGTGCTGGAAGCCACCTCGGCAAGTAAGGCAACATCCTTCCTGTTCTTATGTTCATTCGCAAAAAAACTACTACATGGCAACATACATTATTTACATCTGTACTATGCAGACCAAGAAAAACACACCCAAAGGGAAGATGGCGTTAATCAGATGTCAACTAAAGGAATCGTATCCAATCTTGTACAAGCATGGCGGCCTACTCTGATTCTTAAAGTAAAAACAATGCTCACGTTCGGGAAACCAAGTGTTCAACTTGGGCAGAGTTGCATGAAGCCTGTGTCTAGCGCGCTGAGCTACTAACAAAGGCACATTTATTTCCTGAAACCATTGGTGGCAAAAGGTTGCAGACCCGCATCTCTCTACACGCTCCCGCGTCTGTGTATTTTACCACACACTGCATGCACCCAAGTGAACACTTAGGTTGTGGTGTTATATAATGCATTATGCTGGCATTCCAAAATTATGTTGGTACCTCCATGGACTTGTTTCTGATGGTGTCACCTTGCAGATGTGCCGTGGTTCACACGAGGGACCATTGCCTGGGAAGCCACAAAAGAAGGAGTTCTGCGGCATCTTGGAAAATCTAAGGGGATACCACAATGGCAAGGATGTGATCCATGCTGAGACATGTCATAGAAACCTAGGGAGTGAATCTGCTTGGAGAGGAGGCATCCACAACTGGACCTGGAGCGAATGACTGCAAGCAATGCATCTAACTGCACATTGTCTCTCATTTGCATTTTGTCCATTTGAGGTATCAGCTTGCCAACGCTGTGATCCTTTCAAATGTGGCGCTTAATAGCCTGCCCCCATCTTGAGCAGCCATTTTATCCCAGAGTGAAGGCTCGACCTTTCACACCCATTTTACTCCACCCAGAAGGCTGGCCTTTTCACACCCATTTTACTCCACCATGAAGGCTGGACTTTTCACTCCCATTTTACCCCACACTGAAAGCTGAACTTTTCACACCCATTTTATAATAACCCTGAAGGCTGGACTTTTCACCCACATTTTACCCCCGCACTGAAAGCTGGACTTTTCACACCCATTTTACTCCACACTGAAAGCTGAACTTTTCACAGCCATCTTACCCCACCTTGAAGGCTGGACTTTTGACCCATATTTTACCCCACCCTGAAGGCTGGACATTTCACACCCATTTTACCCTATCATGAAGGCTGGACATTTCACACACATCTCACCCTACCCTGAAGGCTGGACTTTTCATGGCCATGTTATCCAACCCTGAAGGCTGGCCTTTTCACACACATCTTTCCCCACTGTGAAGGCTAGACTTTTCACACCCATCTTACTTCACCCTGAAGGCTGGACTTTTCACCCATATTTTACCACACCCTGAAGGCTGGACATTTTACACAACCCTTGAAGGCTGGACTTTTCAAGCCTATTTTACTCCACCCTGAAGGCTGGACTTTTCACGCCCATTTTATCCCACACTGAAAGCTGGACTTTTCCCACCAATTTGACTCCACCCTGAAGGCTGGACTTTTCACACCCTTTTTACCCCAAACTGAAGCTGAACTTTTCACACCCACTTTACTCCACCCAGAAGGCTGGACTTTTCATGCCTCATTTCACCCCACACTGAAAGCTGGACTTTTCACACCCATTTTAATCCACCCAGAAGGCTGGACTTTTCATGCCTCATTTTACCCCACACTGAAAGCTGGACTTTTCACACCCATTTTAATCCACCCAGAAGGCTGGACTTAGCATTTTGTGGCAGTGACCTTTAGTTGCCACATCGCACTCTGCACCTTCAGCTTTTAAAATTAGCCTTGATTGGTCACAAAACCCTAACCTCTTTTGCATGTATGCCATCCAAAAAGCAGCATTCTTACATTTCCAACTCCACTACAACGTCACCAGGGATTTCAGTGAAGCGCAGCTAACGGTGAACCGATGCCTGGGACCCTCCAGCTATCCAGCAATGCTCTTTACAATTGGCCAGGTCTCCTGGCGCCCATTACCAGCTCCCACCCATTCACGTGTGGGCCTCGTTCAGCACCCTAGCAATCCTCGCAGGGCTTCCCAGCTTCTTGATAGTAACAGAGGCTTTAGTGAAATGCGCGTACATCACCACCACAGCGCGGTCCCCGGTCTTAAAACTCCACTGCTTTGTTCGGCGCAACGCACACCAGCTGCCATGAAGATGAAAGAGCCTGGTTCCAAGGAACTGAGCAGTGCCCCACATTGCAGGCGGTTACATTAATGCCATCCCTCCATCTGAGGAGGCGCTGAAGGGCTCATAATGGCCAGACACCTACCTCCCTGCTCTCAGGTTCACAGACTGGGGTTACAGATGGCTTTCCTCAGTCCTTCACTATCTTTACCTCTTCACTGACTCTATTGAGCAGGGGAAGAGGCATCCGACTGCTTAAGGGCCTTTCATTGCATGTAAGATGCCTTCTCCATTGCCGTGTAAGTATAGGGTTTGCAAGCATTAGCAGCGCATCCCCTTTTCCTCACGGGCTAGCCACCGCCCCCCCTGCAGTTGGTCTTTTCTAGCAAATGTTCTCCCAGGCCACCTTACTCTAAGTGTGTTAGCTGCATATTCATAATATTTTATTACGTGTTTCATTGACCTTGTCAGCCATTTAACGTCAATCATTTCCTATTTAATCATGAATTATCACCGTAGAATATTAATGTAACACAGGTTTGAATGAAGCAGATCATTACTCCAGGCCCAAAAAAAAAAAAATCTAAACTGCTCTGTAAAATCCTGTATCATAGGAAAATCACATTTTAATTAAAACTCTAATGCAGATCAGTGTCTTATGGCCTAATTAGTTTTTATTGCCATTTGCATTTGTATATGGTTTTATTATCTGTATTTAATTTGCCAGGCTGAACGCTAAAACAATAAATAATTGATTGCTTGATTAAAAAGCAAGAAACTAGACCAGAGTCATGCAGTCGGCCTATTGCACTTCAAGCAGCTGTTGAGCACCTATATAACCGTATAGACGTTAACCGAAGGCAGACAGGAACCGGAAGGACACATAGGAAGAAGACTAGGTGGATCTTTGCTGGTAATAGTCACTCCTGTGCCCAGGTACAGGTTCTCTTCATCAGGATTTCCTGGCTTTTGTGGATAAGTCAAGCACAAGGCTTTGGGTAAGCAGGAAGTGATGGAACAAAGGAGGCTTGCTGGTGGGTGCAGATACTCGGGGGCGCCTGTGCACCGACGGTCCGCATTGTGCCTTAGAGGGTATGTGGGCATGAGTCCATGGGCGGGTGGCATGTGGGCATGAGTCCATGGGCGGGTGGTAGTGATGTAGGCGTCAGGCGGAGCAGTGAGGCGTGGACACCAACTCATGGTGGAGAGGGAAGCCTATGGCGCACTTGAGCTCAATGTGTTTCGGAGGCAAGTGTCTCAGAGGGGTTTAGGGCGAGAAGTAGGGATGTTGGGCAACTTTTTATTTTTTAAAGGGATCAGGAGCAGGGTAAAAAATGGTTCTGGCTTCTGTTTTCTTTTCTTTCTAGCGTGTGCATAGTTACTCCGCACTTTATCTTTTACAGCCCATTGGCAGTCTGTTGCCAAAGTCAGTGCATGCTCAGAGATATTAACATTTCTGGCTCTCCCCTGACACTTAGTGTGAGAAGGTTGTGTGCTGTTAGCATTATGGACATCAATGTGTTTTCAGACCTGACGGGACATTAACTGTTCACCCCAACTGTTGACGGAGAAGCTAATGTGTGCATGGCTCTGGCACTGGACTTCCAAGGTTAATGCTTTTCAGACATGGGGTCTGAAAAGCATTTATGCCTCTACAGCTTTCACTGACCACCCTCTGTTACTGATCCCGCCAAGTAGAGGCATACACTGGCAAACATTCATGGGAGCCAATCATGCTGCCTGCTAGGCATTCAAAACTTGCCTGCTCCCCCTGGAATGCCTGCAATGAAGACGCTCAATGTATCTACACATTTTAGTTTTTGAACACAGGAGGATGGAATTATAGATAGCAAAAAGGAACTGTAAATTGGAGTTGATTCTAGCTTCATGTTCAAATTTGACGTCGGTCTCCTCAGCGGTTTACATGCTCTCGATGAGCAACAAATCCGAAGGAGACCGTCAGACTATATTTCCCTGAAGTACATCAGGCGTTGGGTTCCCATTTGGACCAAATTGTATTCTCTCCATTAACGAGGCTGTATGAGGGACACGGTTAGGCTAGAGAAAGGATACACTGTGAAATCATTTCAATTCCTCATTCGGCTGGACCCTGAATTTCTTATGCCGGATTGTAAGAAAAGGGCCTAATTGGCCATCTGGAGATGGAAGAAGGTCAGTATACAGGACCGAGTCCCTGCAGATGAGGCCTCCTATTTTATTTTGGATATAATGAAAAGGCAGGTTGAGGGAATGACCATTCCATCCAGGTCTCAGGGTCACCTCCATCTTAAAATGAAGGGGATGCCTTCCCATTTCCAGCAATCAAATGCAAGTAGGCTGGTGGCTATATATTACAGTCTATATATTTTTTACAAACAGGTAGATGCATCGCTTTGCCACTTTTTTGCACTTCCCCTCTGTGTATTCAAGAAAGGAAAGGGAAGGTGCCTGACGCCTGCATTTCCTAGCATCAAACTCTGTGGGGTAGCATCTTCTCTCCAAACCGTAAATCATTTCCGTACATGAGATGTTGCTCATGTTCGAGCGTCCATTAATGAAGTGAAATGTAATCCAACCAATGAGGACCGCCATGGAAACAGGAAAGGTTACTCAGAAAAGAGGCCTATTTCTCATTCCATGGTGAGCATTTTGGTAGCACATGAGGGAGATGACCAGAGGCTGCCCGAGCAGATAAGTGGGGGGCTAATGTGTTTGTATTGAAGTGGGGAAGTGTTTGAGGTGGGCGGAAAGTGAGGGGTGTAGGTGGCGGGGGGGGGCACAGATCTCAGGCTGCTCCAAGCATGGTGGTTTCACTGGCTAAAATAGTCTTTGTTCACTACAGCCTGCTGGGCTCAGCACCTCAGTCAGGGTGCTAATGAGCTGACCAATTCCATGTAATATATTTTCTGAGTTATGTGTAACATGTATGTGTAAATGCAAGTAGAAAGAAGGGCAAGATGGCTCATTGGGCTTGTGTTGCTTAGAAAAAAGATGCAGAAAAGTGCCATTAAAAAACATGTGAGCTGTGGCCTCCGCACAGCATCGGAATAACACACATGCGAGAAAATGTGCAATGTTTGCATCTCCTCTACTATACAAATATAACTGACAAGGCCCGAGACACATATTTTCAAGTACCAGAAAGTATCCTGCAACTCTTATTAAAATGGAAAACTGCTCAATTGAGGTAAAAAGCACAGCATTTCAAAATGACACCGGAAAACGGATTTGGGTATGCAATGACTGCTGGCGTTGTTTCTATTTTTCATTTCAGGATTAAGAATCTGAATCATGAAACATGCAGAGGCATTAAAGATGTGCTTTGGTCAGAACTTTAATCAGCAAATTAAATGTTATAGTGAACTGAGATGCCTTCACCAGGAAATGGGTAATTTTTTTAAAGATGAGCAATACATATAATAACTGTCTCTGGATCTCAGTCTCAGGAAGGCAGACCCTCCAATTAAGTCCAAGTGTTGACTTTACAGCTTGCATCTGTTTATGTGCTTGGGCTTAGAATGACAAGGCATTCAGCTGGCCAGTAGTTCTTTCACAGCCATTCTGATATTTCAATCACCTGGGCCTTTCCTGAAGGAAGGAATCTGATATCTGGGAAGACAGAATGTGTTATATAGGACCAGCCAGAGCCCTGTGACTACCCCAAGGGGGTGGGACTGAGGTCATGAACAGTCACAGTAACAAACTACAAAACACTTAACCATGGGCAGGCATCTGGGTCATAAATACTCCAGGTCTGAATTAACAGCATGGACACTAGATGTTTTGGTCACCAATCAGAAAAAACGAAGTCTGACATGTAATATTGTATAAAGAAAAATTGTTGGCATTCATATTGGTGAGCCTGTTACTTTGAGATGGAAAAATAATTTGTGCATGAAGTATAAGGCAGTTAGATGAAAAGATGTAATCGACTGTAAATTGTATCAAGAGAAAAATGACATCATTTAATTTACGCCAAAGAGAAAAATCTAGTGAACCAATTAGTAAAATGGTCACATATGTGTAATATACTATTTCAGAAAGTACAATGTTTAATGCAAGACATTTGTAAGGTGACTTCACAGGCAAACGGGAGGGAAACTGGGTTTAGAAGTTACTTCCATCATCCTGCCCCCTTCATTAATATGTCCAATGGTTGCATAGGAGTAGATCCAATTTGATGCCACTTTTGGAACACTGCATAATCACACACATTGACCAATTAGATTAGAGAAATTATACACACCTCAAAATGGAGGGGTTTCTGTTCTATAAAAGATGAAACCCATAGAGACACTCACTTGCTCACTCACTGACTGGTGGAAAGGACAAAGGAAAGGATCATTGATAACAAAAGGAAGGAGATGGAAGAGATTGCTCTCCTTTTGAATCCATTTTGGATTATTAGCAGCACACTGTAAGGGAGGCCTACGATGAAGTCCCAGCCCTTCTTCTGTGAAAGAGACAGCAGACAGGCTGTGGGGCAAGGCAGATCCCCTCTTGATGATTGATGCCCACCTGTTCCAAGAGAGGGCAATTGAACCAGTATTTAAGAGAGTGGCCATCGGTCTGAGAGACAGCAAAAGAAATCCATATGTGAGTATGAACTAAAGGGGAAGTAATCCAGAGAGTAGTGATACAATAAAGGGAATTAGATAAAACACTGGCCTGTATTATTTCTAAGTAGCAAGGGGCAGAGGTATCTACATGTCCTGTACATTCTGGGAAATAAGTACATATTTCAGAGCCTATGTGCTTCTGATTTTATAGATTTGCTCAAATAGTACCTATTTATATATGGTGAGATTCCCTTATTCCTTCCTTGTGCATTGCACAAGCACAGAAGTACAAAGTACATCTCACTGGGCCTCATTACGAGGTTGGGGCATGGCTACCCCCAAACTCAGGTCAGGCTCCGGGCCCCATGAAAGGGGAATTACTGGGCCATTCCGACCTTGGAGGGCCCGGTAATTTCCCTTTTGCAGGACCCAGAGCTGGTATGTCCCCATTCCCATTTGAGCCCCCACAGGGCTCAATGGGAATGGGGATGATGGAGGCAGCGGTACCATTCATAACGATACCGTTGCTACCATCCTGGTCTGCTCACGGGTGCTGCTCTGCATGCCTGGTCTGACCAGGTGTCCAGAGCGGCACCCGCAAGCAAACTCGTAATGTTGCCTTACCGCAACAGTTGTAATGAGGCCCACTGTGTGTATAGCTGGAAAAATAAAGTAATTGAAGTCACTTTTCAGGTGCACCATAAAGCAGAATCCTATTATTAGTGCTGAGTTGCTCAGGACAGAATGGAGAGGGTGATTATTTGCTACCCATTTTCCTGCTTTTTAAGTTGCCTATTGAAAGAGAGAAAGACACACGTGTGCACAGTCATTAAATAGAAACACCACTGAAGGGAATTTAGCCCACATACATGCTGAGCATACATTTTCCTTTCCACAAGCAATTTACAAGCAGGATGGTCCAGTAGGATGTTGCAATAGAGTTTTCTAGAATGCTATTGACATTCTGACTTGTCTATTGAGTAAGAGGGTGATATCAATTTTCAATAAAGGGAAAGTAGAGAGAATTAGGTAGGCAGGGATGTTTTGAATTAATTTGCTTTAGCAAATGAAAGATTCACCTTGAACTCTCATCAATTTTCTCTATGGTGCATGCGTGCCCAAGGTGAAGTAAATGTAGATACATATGGTGATGTCTGTGTTACAAAGTCTCTAGTTGTATCATTGAAAAATGAGGAGACCAGTGTATTGATCATTATTCATTACTGGCATTAGAATTTCATGGATGCATAACTTGTTTATCTTTAAATTGATTCAATTATTTCAACTTTGTTAATTAATTAAGCCATAAACCCCGAGCCGCGGGGGCATTACCAAGTCAGGTAATGCCCCAGGGCCCATAGTTATAGGCCCTTGCTTTCCTCGGGCCTGTAACTATCAGCCCAGGGGCATTACCTGATTCAGTAATGCCTCCGCGACGAGGAGCTTATTGTTATTAGTACTCCGGCCAGCAAGACCGCAGTACTAATATAATTGTTTTTCTGTTCCGAAACGCTGTGGTGTTTCGGAACAGAAAAAAACAAATGTCAAAAAAATTGCCACTGGAGTCCATTTTCCCTTTCCATGGCGGCCATCAGGAGCAGACGCACTGAGGACAGAAGTGTTCCCAGCGCGCTCACTCCGGAAAAATGACCAAAAAGAAGGTAAGTGGGGTTGGGAGGGAAGGAAAGGGATTGCTTGGAGGGTGGGGTGGGGGAGAGGGACAAAACACTTACCTGAATACCCGTGTGGAGGCTCGGAGTGGGGATTGCCCCGTTTTGAGCCTCCTCGTTGGCTGAGGGGCTGCCACGCCCCCCACCGGGAACGAAGGAAAGGAATCCTGGGCGAGGGATTCCTGGTCAGGTAAAGCCACGGCAAGGGCCAATCAGATTACATGTAACAATTTGATTGTCCCTCGCCGGGGTACTAATAGACCTTCTGTGCAACTCTGTGTTGTTCTTGTCACAAAAGGGGAGGGGCACTGTAAGAAATCAATACTGTTAAATTGGGGTTTCCTGATTCATAAAAAGAACTTGATTACATAAAAGGAAATTGTGTGTGCCTGCTTTAGGTTGGGTGGAAAGTTCCCCTCTATTAGATGTTAACCAATTAAAACATCAGACAGGCTGGAGGAATGACTAATAGTGCTCCACCCTGTGTCCATAAAGTATATCTCTTACACCATGGACTCAGCCTCTGCCCACTGACTGCTTAAGTGTTTTTTATCTGATCATTATTTGCCCAATATCGATTCATAGTATGTAGGTATGCTCGTATGGAGTGATGGTTGCACTGTGCACTTTACTTTTAGGGCCCCAAGTTCTATTTTCAGAGGGTGCTGTCTATTCTTAACATTATTTCCCGATGTCGGTTTTTATGAATTTCGTGTATTGTCGAATTGAGGCATTTGTGTTGTTTCATGCAATGTGATCATTCCACCCACTTTGGCAGAGACATATCTTGAACACTTGGAAATTTGTGTCCATATTCGTCAAACAGGGCCCTAGTGCATTTATATGGACTATGGAACCTAACCTTAATCACAAAGGTACTATCCCCTCATCTACACTTAGAGGTCACAACCTCACTTCTACTCAAAATGCACTCTTTGGGAGGGTGATAACTGTGTTCTCGGTTGCCCTATGTACACATACCTGCCCCAAAACGTGTTTAGCCAATGTAAGTGTTACCTGCAAAATGTTGTGTCGATAGGCCTGAGGTGGTCATGTATACATACACAGTGAGTCAAAAGTATGGTATTGCCTTAAAACACAAGTGGGAGCATTTGCTGTGTGCTTAGAGGAAAAAGTGATGCACAGATGTTCAGTTTACACTCAGCTTCATGTAGTGGCCCAAATGTACACACTCTGTTTACCCTGTTATGGTATTGCACGGGTGTGGTACATCAACGAAATGGCAATGCTCTGTGTTTTTGTTTAAAACAAACAACATTGTCTGCGAGGTTTGTGATATTTTATTGGTTGTTAGTAGAGCAGCAGGGAAGGGAGAGGACGGCTAATCAAAGGAAATGTTTTCAGTCTCAGAGGTAAATGCATAGCAGGCAAGAGAGGTCATGATTGAGTCAATGATAGGGTCCGGGGGAATGAACACCAACCTCCTTTGGTGGTCTCATTTGCAGTCTCATTTGCAAATGCCATGAGCATGCAATTCGTTAATTCATTATGCACAAGCTTGGTGCGGTGAAAATGGCAGTAGGATTCTCAGTCCTTAACCCTACTGCACTGTAGTGTGGTAGGATTATGGTGGCTAATCTGAGAGGTGTTCTATGGTGTTGACACATGTATGATATACATAGTGGGTTGTCATGGAAGCCTAGGTCCACCTCCAAACATAGTAGCTGGCAATTATTAGTTATGTCCTCCCCATGATGCTGTCTGCCCAAGGGACAGCAATTTCACTGTACATCAGGTGAATGGGATGGATGAAATACTACCCCGCCCCTAAAATGGCACTTGTTTGCATCATATTTGCATTGTTCACAATGCTTTCTGGGGCCGGGGTCCGCAGTACATCCAACGTTCTCTTCCAAAATACCTTCCTTCCCGAGCCCTTTGCTCAGCTCCCTCGAACTCTCTAAGGGTTAGACACTTCCCCAGGCAGAGAGTGGGGGTAGATCTCTCGCCTCTGCAGGTGCCCCCCTCTGGAATTGCATGCCTGCCCCTCTCAAACTTGAGCCGTACCACCTGAAGTTCCGGAAGCAGCTCAAAATCTTCCTCATCTCCTCTACTTTCTCTCTCTCCCTCCCCAGCTGACCTACCTGACCTACCTGTCTGCTATACCGACTGGTTGTTTGGCTACCCTCAGAGTCTCACTGGGTGCCAGGGTCTTTCTTGATCAGTCACCCTTGCACTGCCTCCGTGCCTACCACACACCTAGTAGCTGTAACTGTAACCCAACAGTCCCTTGTTCTACTTGCACTACCCAGAGCAGTGCTGCCCTGGCAGCACTTACCCAGGGCATTGCTGCCCTGTTTCCCCCTCCCCTCTCCATTGCACCCGCCTCCCTTTCCCCTTGCAATTCCCGCTCTCGCACTTGAACGATCTGAATGACACAATGCCTAGTAAAATCGTTTGTCTTGTCCTCCCTCTGTCTTCCCTCCCTTGTCTTGTCGTGCCTAGAAACACTTGTGTACAGGCGCATTATAAATGACTTATCATATCATATCATACATGGCCATTAAGATGGTGGTTTGACTTGCAGCGGAATCTGACATGATTTGTGACATCTCCCATTTCAGAGATACAGGTAGGATCTTATGCTGCTCGAATTCCAGTTCTTAAAATGAAATATTAAAAAAATCTGTATTTGTCTCATCTTTAGACAAGACATTCTGGAGGTGAGTTACAGGGCTCTAATCGAATTTCTAATAAGATTTCTGATATGATCTGTCATTTAGAGATTGTGGCCTTCGTTTTCAGCCTCATTCTTTCCTATGCTTTCTTGTAGTTTGGAGCTCAGAAACATGTTGTGCATCAAGCCCTCCAGTTAACAATGTAGAAATGGTATGACGTCCTTTCATCACTAGGCCTTTCTACGCCTGCAATTTAAACGTGTAAGAAATAATGTAGAACGTCATTGAATTCTTTTTGAGGGGGTGGGAAAGGGCTGGTAAGTGGTTGGGGGGTTAGCTATAGTTAAAAATAGGTGTGGGGGGTTTTGGGGGGACCCCCTCGAAAAGAAGAAAAAAATGGATTCACTTTTTCGTTATTTCATACCCGTTTAAATGGCAGGCGTAGAAATGACATGGAACTGTAGAAATGACATTGCAATGCAAGGCTTGGGCTCCTGAAACTGAGCTCTTATTTTTATTTTATGTCATTTAAATTTTTCTTCAGCGCTGGTCCTACTCAGATTATCTAGGAGCGCCTTACAAAGTTCAAAAGAGAGGAGGTGAAAGAGAAGTTACAATATTTTCAGGTCATGATAGTAGGAAGATCAGGATAGGCTGAGGATGGCAGAGGAGGATAGGGCGGGGTAATTCGACCCAGGAGAGCAAGACGTAGGCCGATTTGTCTGGATCTATCCATTGATGTAGCTGTGGAGGATATTTACTGGTGGTGATGGTGTGCGATTTACACACAGATTCTGAATTAGGATGAATTGTAACCAGCAGGTGCAGGGTTATTAGGGCCCCCTGGGAATATTGCAAATGGCATGGCATGGGTCATGCCCTATGTGAACGCTTGTATGTTGCACTTGATAGGCACGGGCAAAGACTGTGCCCTGAGTATGAGTGAGAGAATGAGAGAGTGCATAGGTGTGGACCACCTAAGTAATGCAAGTACAAAAACCATGTTCTCTGTGTATTGTGTCCCATATAGCGATATGTGGTGTGTAGAGGACATTACAGAAGACCATGCACTGTGTGACCTACACACAGAGCTATTTTCGCAGAACACTGCCGGTGTGTCTCAAGCTTTAGATGTGCACCCCTCCTACAGGGGTTTGTCAAAAACCCTTCAAAGCCTGTGTGCTCTAAGCCTCAAACGTTTCCAACACCATGGTGGAAAACCATGTCCTGCACAGCATACAACCTAGATGTCAAGAGAGGAGGACTTCCCTATCAGGAAATCACCCTGTCCGTCATGCTCAGCAAAATAAAGTATCAAGTGACCAACTAAAAAAGAAAAGAAAAAAGGACCCACTATGAAAGCCTCCAATAGGGTAAATGCCTCTCGACATAGGAACAACCCTTGCAACGTCTGCAGTGTAGTAGGTATTCAAGGCGAGGGGTCCAGAAATCCCCTGATAAAGAAGTCCCAACACTTTGTGTAATGGGAGAGTTTCCGGGCATCTCCGTCCTGTCGCCACCTGCTCAAATGATAGCACTGTCCCATGTAGTCAGGCGTCCTCCAATCTTTGACATAGCAAAGTGATTTATTGCTCAAACATTCCCAGTGCAGCCTGCTTTTTGTGACCAGCCTGTTGCAATACAAAGGTCCCATATTTAGGAAATATAACCCGAGGAGGGGGGCATTACGGCGAGGCGAATGCCCTCGGGCCGTAGTTCGAAGATCGAGCGAAGCGAGGTAATGCCTTTGATAAAAAACTAAATACTTTGGGTTACTAATCCCTCTATGTTGAGATGCATAATTAATAAATGCAACTTTACCTTATGTGAATATGTGAATCTTTAATTCTATTTGTGTTTAGGTTTCACCTTTATTACACATGATTGAATACCTGTGACATGACTAAATAACTTAATGTGTACTTCAAAAAAAGAGTACCCCCTCTAAATCTAGTTGTCAGAGCGAACCCACTTGTGTATTTTGTTCTCTACAGCCCTCTGCTCTGACACTTCAAGGGCCCTTCCCTCCAGTTACAAAAACCAAGATATAGCACCTTGCTATAATAGGGATCCTAGAATTATGACCATGTGTTAGGTCACCCGAAAGCCTGGCTACAGAAAACCAATAGCTTTTCAAATTTATTGTTGTCAATATTGGTTGTAATATGTTTATATAGATAAAATCTACTATCACTTGTCACTAATAGGTGGTGGTCACTATTCAATTCCAAAGCACCAAAATGGAACTATATTTGTGAAAAAACTTTTTCGAATTTACAAATTTAAATGCAAAGGTCTACAACATTGCAAAAGCCTTTGATAAAAAACTAAATACTTTGGGTTACTAATCCCTCTATGTTGAGATGCATAATTAATAAATGCAACTTTACCTTATGTGAATATGTGAATCTTTAATTCTATTTGTGTTTAGGTTTCACCTTTATTACACATGATTGAATACCTGTGACATGACTAAATAACTTAATGTGTACTTCAAAAAAAGAGTACCCCCTCTAAATCTAGTTGTCAGAGCGAACCCACTTGTGTATTTTAATGCCCAGGCGAGGGCCTATGAGCTTGCTTTTTACAAGCTCATTGACCCTCGCCCGGTACTAATAAGAAGCAAGATACACAAGTTGTGTGAGGGCTGGGAATCCAGTCCAAATGCTGCACTGCACGTACTTCCTCTATAACTAAGTATTGACCATATACACACTATTTAGATAGGCATTGGCTCCCAGCTGCTATGTTGATGAAAGTCTGGGGTATGGTGACACGCCTTAAAATGTGTGTTTCACAGCCTCTAAATGTAAAACTGTGCAGCAAGGCTCATGCTGCACGTGAACATTCTGCACCAGGGTCCAGCAAAGCAAATGGGTTTTCTGAAATGACCTCAGTTTCGCTGCACCCTGCACTGCACCTGGCCCAGGGCTGACTGACCAGTAATCAGTTTGGGCATTCGCCCGATTGGCCGTCAGCATCAAAGGCCCAGGGCTGCGTCCCTGTGTGTGGTCACTACCCTCCCGCTTCACCCCTTATAAACTACAGGCTGCATAAACGGGAGGATTGTTTCGGGAGGATAGCTCAGCGGCAACATACCCGCCTTGGAAGCAAGACAACACTGAGCAACACAGGTTTGATTACCGGGTCCGCGCTTAGAAACCTCTGGGTATTAAGCGTGTTATAAATAACCTATCAAATCAAATAAACGGAGACAAGGCAAATTAAAAAGCTTGCGTTAGCATAACCAAAGTGTTTGTTAGACTCTTTAGAGCGCCTCCCTCCGACCGTCATTGGGGTAAACACTAGTCATCTGCATCTACGTGGTAAATGTTCCCATGCAGGACGGATAGGACAGATGTTGAGATCTGTTGATATAGTGCCAGGAAGGATCCATTTTGTTTTTTAATGTTGTTAACAAGTGTCACATTAAAATGGCTGATATTAAGAAAAGGGCAGCAAGAGCATCACTCTTCATACTGCAGAGATTGCCATGCTAGCAATGGGCGTACACGTGTTCTTATTTGTGGGAGCGTTCCTGAGCGCAGAAGCGTTCGCAATGGCCCTCATTACGACCCAGGCGGTAAGTTACTGCCTGGGTCGTACCCTTACCACCATGGCGTAAACTATGTTTACGCCATGGTGGTTGGCGGATTTACCGCTCCATTCCAAGGTGAGTGGGGCGGTAAATCCCTATTTCCCATTTTACCCTTCCCCATTCCCATTTTTGCCCCATAGGGCATAATGGGAATGGGGAAAGGCGCTAATTACGCCACCGTAAATTACGGTGGCGTAATTAGCACCAAGGTCCCTTTGCGGCATGGGTTTTAACGCCTGCAAAAAGCAGGCGTTAAAATCACCATCCCGCAAAGGGACCTTGGAATCAGGTGTTAAGGGTCGGCGCCGTTTACGGCGCCGTAAACCCCTTAAGGCCTGGGTCCTAATGAGGGCCAATGGGCCTCATTCCGAGTACGGCGCTAACCAATGGCGCTATTAACGCCTTGGTTGACGCCGTACCCGGACCGGCAGCGCCTTGGTGGTTGGCGGAATTACCGCCCCATTCCAAGGTTGGCGGGGCGGTAATTCCCCAATCCCCATTTACCCTTCCCCATTCCCATTCTTGCCCCATAGGGCATAATGGGAGTGGGGAAGGCGTCAATTACGCCACCGTAAATTACGGTGGCGTAATTAACATCAAGGTCCCTTAGCGCCATGGTTTTTAACACCTGCTAAAAGCAGGTGTTAAAACCACCATGGCGCTAAGGGAACTCGGAGTATGGCGGTAAGGGATTACCGCCACCGCTCTCGTTAGCGGTGGCCGCTATCCCTTACCGCCATACTCGGAATGAGGCCCAATGTGTATGTAGAGCAATAGTTGAACATTTTTCGAACCAGGCTGCTGATGGCCTCCCACTTCGCCCCTGACCTGACCTGAGCCTGGTTAGAACCGACACCAAGGAAGGCTGAGGCCGTGGGTGCAGCTATATAAAGGGTTCCCCTTGGAAATCGGAGATGGGATGACGTGTGCCCCGGTTAACGGCTCCGTCGCTTCCATTAAGGCGCAGTTTCCATGGAAATTGCAGCGCCGCTGCCCTTTCAGCCCGCAGATAGTTGCGCAATTTCAAAGAGTTCGCGAAGCAGGTCAGGCGCAAACGGCAACGTCAGCAGCGTTCATTTCACATTCCAGGTGTAGATTTATTCCACAGTAGGCTATTATTCATGCTGCTTCTGCTATTTCGCCTTTGTACGGACGTTTTCTCTAAAGTACTTGTCTCGTTTTTAAAACACCTTGAAAGTCAGGCGAACCAGGCGCGCCTGACAGTCTTTACACATCCATAGACGGAAGACGGTTATCAGACTAACATCTCCGCACCCTGAGACGGAAGTGCCTCCTTAAAACTGCTTTGGGAAAAAAATGCTTAAGTGAAAGCGAAGTCCATCATACACGGAGGCCGAAAGCCTGCGGGTGGAAACATGTAATTTGAAAGCCGCTGGAGCCCACCGCCGCGCCCATGCGGTCTGCCCATCTCCCTGCCTTCTCTATAATCACACATCTTCCTCGGAGCTGGGGTTTAACCTTGCCTCGCCACGGTCACAGAGAACCACAGTGCAGCTTGCCTTAGTGGATGCAAAGGGCAATGTCAGAATGCTCCGTGGGCACATTGCATTTCCCGCCACGGACCCTTCACGTTTCCTAGGCAAATGAAAAGAAAATTAAGGCAATTAAGGAAAAGCCAAGACTCACTCACTCAGGGAGTAAACGCAGCGGGTGGGTAATGTTACGCAACTGGTCGAAGTGTACGAAAAGAAGTAGTGGAACTATGTCCCCTGCTGGCCTGCCCCGTCCCCCCACAAACCGCATCGCCAGGTCCCCTCCCATGCACAATACAAACCCCCAAACACACACACCTGCTCTTTAAGGGAATGTTCAGCACAGGCACTGACGTGCAAGATTAAACCATTCCTGAACTGTTTATTTTTTAAATAAAAGTATAGGAACTGGAATCTTTTTTTTTTTTTTTAAGTGGAGGAGCACCGCTCCCAACCACTCCCGCCAAATTCAACAACTTCCAAGCTCTGCTTTGGTTCAAATAGGTGTTTATCGTAAAATAAGGGAGGCCTGGGAGATGCTTGACTGGCGGGCAGTGGTGGACTGGGAGCCTGAAGTGGCCCTGGAAATGTTTTTCTATATGGCCCCATATTGCAGCGTGCAAGTGAATCTAGTCAGCAAGCCGAACCCCTTTAAGTCGGTTGTAAGGGGTTCTTAGCCGTGAAACAATTTGGATAAATTGGTTTAAATCATAGTACAACGTAACACAAAATTGGCATACAGCATTTGGTAAGAGTGAGGAAAACCATACTGGAAGCCTTATATCAAATTATTTCATTCAAAGGGATGTGAGGGGCAAGGAGAGTTGGGAGGAAGAGGCTGGGGTTACTGAGAAGAGGGTAAGATGAGGAGAAAACCATTGTACCCAGACCAAATTGCCCCATGGTGTAGACGCCCACTGGGAAATCTGCAGTGTTCACTGCAGGCCAGGCCACCTCTACGGGCGGGGGAAGGTGAGGGTGGCACAGCTATGGGCCACAACAGTGATAGTAAGTGCTCACGCTACAGAGCCTATAAAATCCGAGGCTCGGACCCTCTGCATCAAAGCCCTCATAGGACAAGACCGCAGTGTTGAACGACGCAGGTTTGCAGGAGATGCTGCCCGATTTAAACGCATCACGTCTGTTACATCCACGTTATCGAGCATATAAAATCCGAGATGCGGACCCTCTGCGGCAAAGCCCTTGCAGGACAAGTCCACCTTGTTGAATGACGCAGGTTCACCGGAGACGCTGCCCGTCAAGAATGCTACCTTGCGTTTTAGGTCTGGAATGATGAGAATTAATTCATCAAAGTGGAATAGAGTCTATTATGACACTTTCAGCTGGTCTGGTTTTTTTAGGAACAGAATGGTTGTCAAGTGAATTTGAGAATCTTTTGTTACTCCTGGGACCGATGACTGGGTACGAGCTCCTGAATGTGGCCACTATCAAGTAATGAGAGAGATGGGCTCTTTTGACTGCATGTGGTCTACTTTAATAGATTTGTACAGATAGAATGTCCATTTTTACATTTTTATCTGATTGGTCTTCTTTGTAATATCCTCTACGCATTTGTTTTCATCAATTAATCTCCAAACAGTTGAGGTTGATTATCTCAAGGTCTAGGGTGACCAATGGTGCGTTTTCATTCTTCTAATGTTGATAAATTGAAAAACGGTTGTCATTGGTCATTATTCCCATGTATCATCAAAATGTATACATAAGGACAATTATAATCGTACCGTAGTTACCTTCAAAATAAAACTATCTAAACGGAGAATAGATCTTCATAGAAGTTCATCATTAGAGGTGAAAAGGATGCAGCCAACTCACCCCATTCTCATTTTAATTTCTTTACAAAATATAGTAGTGCGGGTATGTATTGTAGGTTGTATGAAAATGTGTCTCACGACTAGAGGATGCAATCAATACAACTTCATAACCTTCAAGATGCACAAAGAGAGAATTTATGAATAGCATGCATCCTCCCTTGCACAAATACACCTACGTAGAATCGAGATGACTTAACATTTCTGATTGCCCCAGATGTGTGTGGTACACAATCATGCATGATGATACTGTGTTGTACTACAGATTAATACACTTCTTTACTATGTTGCATACATAATGTGTTATTATTTTCTGTCAAAATGTTTGGACTGAAGGACACTAGCAACGGATGTATCTTGTAATCTTAGAGACAGAGTTGACCCCAAACCAGCCTTCGTTTCTTTTGTATTATCCAAGGGAATTATCCAAAGTAGCTTCTAAGAGGTGCGGCGAGGGGGCCAAAGTGCCTCAGGAAACTACTTACTTAACAGCACTGAAGCCAGCTTCTGAGCGAAATTCTGGGAGGTCAGGTGCTTTGAAAAAGTATTAAGGATCTAGAGGAACCCAGATTCAGATTATATATGCATTTAGGGGGCTTTTTCGAATTTTAAGTGCTCACCATCCAATTATTCAAGGAAGTAGTCACCCAGATCTCTTTCCAAATGTCACTAAATTGTGCCTCAATTTCAATCCTGAGCTCTTTCTCTCAATCACAGTCAATATATAGATGTTCTACTTCTTACATTGTACATATCAGGAACATACAACTTATATTCACAAAGATCTGCTTCCATTTCCCATTCTAAACATAATATATCTTGTTTCACTGATGTAGCCCTGATCCTTTCTCAGTAAACAAAGACATCTCGAATTTCAAGGAAACATGTTATAGAGGTTGTTAAAGTCAGCATTACTAAAATCGAAATAATCACTAAATGGCAATAGTTTTGATAAGATTAATAGCTTTAGCTGCCTGTATGCACCAGTCACACCCATCCTGCTCACCTCCCTACATACTGTAATTATTTCATTTATTTATATTTATATACAGGAGGAACAATGCTTTTTGATCACAAAAGAACCTACAATAGATAAGAAATCAAATTTGATGGGAAGCAATGAGCTTCTTACAATGAGGTGAGTTTAAGGGACATTCTAACGAGGTTGTGTAGTGGATTAAATGGAAAAGTCACCCTGGGCAATACATAAGTGGACATACATACAATAAATACCATAATAATAATACATAGATTAAGGACAACCAACATTGGACATTTGTACGTGCAGGTAGGCCGTATTGCCAGCTCTGCTAGGGGTGTGACCATAATGGTGAAGTGAGGAAGTGGAATCAGAGGAAGTGAGGGACAGATGCAGGTTAGATGCGAGGGAAACATGTTAGCTAGCAGGCATAGGAGAAGTAGGTTAAGCAGGTAACTCAGAGACGAGGAGGTAGGCTTTTAGCTTGGTTTTGAACAAATCCATGTGGACTGTTACTCGGATGTCTGGTGGTCGAAAAAAAGGAGAGAATTAGCAGAAGCAAGAAGAAGCACAGGGTGGACGAAGAGCCACAAGGGTAGTTGAGGAGGCAGAGCGTAGATTATGAGAAGGCTTGTAGAGCTGGATAGAGGAGGATAGATCCAGTGCCTTACCATGGATATATTTGTGAACAAAGAGAAGAAATCTGGCCCTGTTTTGCATCATCAGCCATCCAACCTGGTGACAGTACAAACAAGTAGATGTGAAGTGAGGGAGTTCAAAGAGAGTCCGGGTAGCGAAGTTAATGATCGTGTTGGGAGGACAGAAAGCATTGTTGGGGAGACCAAAGAGGATGCTGAGAAAGTAGTCCAGTTTAGAGAAGACAGGAAGGGTTAAAAGATGCTTGGTGGTGTAGAAAGGAAGGAGGTGCTTGATTTTCCTAATATTTAGGAGGTTGAGGCGAGCTGCTGTTCCAGTTTTGGAGATGAAAGTAGAGAAGGTGTGAGAAGGATCAAAGATGACACTGAGGTTTCTAGCTGAAGAAGAGTTGGGGAGAGGGTCAGGAGGAAACTGGATAAACAGAGGAAGTGATGAGGGAGTAATTTTGGCTGTGAAGAAGAGCACCTCTGTTTTGGAAGAGATTAACATCAGACAGTGCAAAACCATCCAATATTAATGGCAGAGAGATAGATTGACATTTTGATAGAGAGATCAGGAGGAGTTCATGAAAAGAGAAGAAGATTTGGGTGTCATCTGCGAAGTGTTGATACGAGAAGCCAAAAGGAGGAGATTAGTTCCCCAAGACTAGATGTGTAGAGTGCAAAGAGGAACAGACCCAAGACAGAACCTTGTGGAACACCAAGAGTTAGAGGAGTGAGGTGAGAGGTGCTGTTTCTCCAGGAAACAGAAAATTGGTGAGGTGCAAAGTAGGAGTCAATCCAGGCAAGGGCTCGATCCCGAATCCCAAGAAGAAAGAGAGTAATAAGTAGATCATAGTGATTGACATTGTCAAAGGCAGCACACAGCTCAAGGAGAATTAGGATAGAGGATTGGTTGGAGTGCTTACCAAAAGTGATCAAGTTGAAGACATTCATGAGAGCAGCTTCTGTGGAGTGACAGGAGTCGAAATCTGCTTCTTTTGGGTCTCGAAGGATGTGGATGTCTAAGAAATTGGTAAGACGATTGAACACAATCCTTTTGAGCACTTTAGAGTATTGCAGAAGGAGAGACACAGGGTGAAAGTTAGCTGGTAGGTTCGGGTCAGCCTCTTGCTTTTTTAGGAGAGGGATGACTGTAGTTGCTTTGAAAACAGAGGCAAGACAAGCAGAGTCAAAGGACAGGTTGACGAATTCAGCGAGTTGCAAGGCCACTAACGGAGCATTAGGCATGACTAGCTGAGGAGCAAGAGGGTCTGATGCGATACACGAGGGCTTAGCCTTCATCAGTAGAAATATGAACTTTGTCAGTATTAGTGTGTCTAAAGTGGGAGATAGAGGCAGATTGTGAAGGTAGAGTAGGCAGAGTGTAAAATGTTGGAGCAGGGAGTGTGATGAAGGTCAGAAGAAAGTCTCAAATTCTGGAAATAGTTGCAGCGATGTATTCAGCTAGGTCATTAGCTGTGAACGTAGAGTTGATAGTGATAGACTTGGAGGAGTGAGGAGTGAGTTTAGGGTGGCCTTCACACCCCATTGCCAGGTTTGTTCTTTACATTATAGGTGCTATGGTGTATAGGTTGCATATAATATACTAATGCTATGTATCAGCCTTACGTAATTTGATTAGGTTTAGCCCTATTTGACTGAGAAATATTGGATCTGCTCTAACCAGGATCTTATTTTGTGTCTCTGAAAAGTGTCCAGTGCACAATTACCATTAACAAAGCCACACATCAGCACATGACTGTAGCATCACAGGCTGCAATTGGTCATTGGGTAGCTATATGATTATCACGAATGTGGGTGACAAGAGACGTGAGTGAATATATGCAAATTATTGCTTACAGAATGTAGATCGGAAATGTAAACGTCGGCGGATTTAAATGTAAGTGCAAAAGTGCCTCTTGATTCAATAAAGGATAGGTCTCTATATTCAGTGCTATGCCCGATTCTGCTCAGGAAAGGAACACATTTTAAAATGTGTTTCTGTGTGAAGAATAGAGAAATAAACTTGCCAGCTCAATGTATTTACTCACTTTGTTATCCTTCTAGTTCACCATGTTCAGCTACACTGATAAAGCTACTTCAAACACATGTTGCTAAAAGCACATAAGTCTTAATTGTATTAGAGGTTCACATGTGCATGTGTTTTCTCCTATTGACTGGAAAATGACCTCGGATTACTGAGTTTACCTGGCTCTATAGAGTCAGCTAATGGTTTAATTGGGGAGACTGAAGTCCTCCTTAGTGAGGCCCTGCAATCGTCCTCTTGTTTCATTGAAATCAATGTACTGAATGCTATAACAACCTGTTGATGAGGGGGTGGGGTAACACAGTCTTGGATTTCATGGCGACTGTATGTCATTTGTGACTGTGTTCACATGCAATACTGCTATTAAATACTTTGTGAACCAACCTCGCCGAGATCGAGTCCTGCATCTGTTTTCAGGGATACCTATGCTGGCTGCAGTTCTGTTTTGTGCATGATGGCCCTCAATGGGTTATGGATCATGTCTCTCTGTATTGTTTCTCTGTGGTTTGTGCTTGCATGAGTTCTAGAGTAGACTGTCTGATGCAGAGAGTACAGCCAAGCTTCCCTAGCATATGAGGATTGCTTAACTGGTGCTTGGATGGAGTATTACCTATGGGGGATGATATATGGAGTCTTGTGAGAACATCCACTAAGTGTCTTTGGGAATACCCATGTTGCAGTGTTCTGTGGAAACATAGAAGATTTGAGAGAACCTAGATATATTATGAAATGGAAATCAAGAGCTGTGCCACAGAAACCAAATGCACTCTGCTACTTGTTGGTACACTGTGGTGTTGACATGGCACACAGGTTAAGGTTATAAAAGGTACCACTCTTTTATTAGTGTGCTCTGAAATAGACAGACTCCTCCGGCTTCTAGGCACTGCAATAACCCATTTTTGAATGGTACTTTAATTATTGGTTCCCAGAAGGATACAAGGCTACATTTTCACTGCTGCAGGAATTGAACTTGCAAATTGGGTCCTGGCCTGTGTTGAAGACCAACACTTTACCTGTTAGCTATCTACCCCCTTTAGCAAGCTGACACTCAACCTTCCCACATGATCAGCTGGAAACAGGTATTTACTGCGCCACAGTAAAGTATGAGAAACTAATGTGGTTGGATACTGTTAAAAGGAGACTGCATCAGAGGAAGAAAACGGAGGAACATTACCAAATGACTGATATCGAAGGTTGAAATGACTATAGATTTCAGTACACATACCATACTCCCAAACAACTGTCATCAAGCAAAAGTTGTATTGGTGCAATGATAGATACATTCCTGAAAACATATATAGTCAACACTTATAAGAACATCAACAATTTTAAGATCATGTTCCTCCGGTGTGTAACATAAATGAAAGGTGTAAAAGCCTTGCGTAAGGGTTTTACGCCTTTTATTCACGGCTTGCCCCATTTTCATTCATTTGTATGGTAGAGAGGAGGGGCTGATGGTAACTTTCTCTCTCCCATACACATACTCCAGCATTCGCACCAGCATGCATTTTCATGGTTGCACAAATACTGGGGATTCCTATGGAGTCTGCCGGATTTTTGCAACTCAAAAAGCTAGCGAGCGGTCTGCATAGGTATCCATAGTTATTGCTGCCTGCCATGCGTACGTTGCAGGTTGCGTTTATTGAATTTTCATGACGGAGTGCAAAAGGGCAGCATAGAAGTGTTTCCGCCGTGCAAACGACGAAAATGCCACAGTTGGGATCTGTTTATGTGAACGTGTAAATGTAAGACATCCCACTGTGTCTTTACAGGGAACTCAAAAATGAGCCCCATAACCTTACTCACCTCTCAAACCCAACTCAAATGTATGTGCTAATGTGAAGATTTCTAAATACTGCTTTGGCCACTGAAAAGTTCATTAAATTGCACTTACATTTCATGGCTTGGGCAAAATGTATACTGTTAATGGGGGGGCCAGGCCAGGGTGCATTGGGATGTGTGGACGTGCCCCTCGTGAGGGTCAGATGATGGTGGAGACTTTGCTCCATCGTGTTCCCTTGGCCCTTGAAACCTCCTCTGGAGCCTGCTCTCTTGCCCCAGATGCCCACATGGCCTGCTACATGGTCCCACCACCTCGATAACCCCCTCTTATTGCTATGGTTTTGGTTTCAGCCTGGCTGCGGCCTAACACATTCAGCATGAAGAGTGAAACCGGAAATGGGGGCTTGTGAAAGATACTTGGGCTAAGTGAAGGCCTGTGTATACCCTGACCAGTCCCTTCTCCCTCCTGGTTGGTCCCACTGTTATTTCCCTTTTGGTCTCTACTGTCTACATTTAGAGTTCCTGCGGGGGTGGGGGGGAGCTCACCATCCACTTCCTGCTTCACTGATAAGAGCCGCCCACCCTGTTACTTGTACCTGTTCCCACCAGGACCACATTTTTTGTACTTCTGCTTAGGCTTTCTTCATGTTTCCGACAGTATTAGTTCAATGTTTTTTCTTTCTTGTATATTTAACCTGTTCAGTTCTTGTTCATAATTATGGACACTGCTATAATAGCTCTGGAGAGATGAATGTGTGACTATTTAAACCAATACATGGGAATGAAGACAAAAGAGGTTACAGTTTCAATAAATATCAATAGATATCAGAAAAAGACATTACTGTGCCACTCATAAAGACTTCCTGGAACGTGCCCAGAACAATCTTCTAAAGGGACGATAATATTAACTTACAGAAAAAAGAAAAATATTGTAAACAATGTATTCCTAAAACTTGAACAAGAGGAAGCAAGCTTTCTAACCACCAGTGGCATGCTCCACCAAATTTGGAGTATGCGCTAGAAGGGAGCGGCGAGTTTGATAGCTGATTATCAAACATCAAATTCATTTAATATGAAGTTATAAAAGACAGTGGAGCTGACTCACAAAGAAATTGACACCATGGGTACAGTGAGGTGCTTTTCTACTATTGATTTATCATCTGCATATCATCAGATAGAATTGCATCCCTAATCTAGACATATTACATCATCCATAACACCCATGGGAGCATATCAATATAGACGCATGTCGTTTTGGTTGGCAATGTCGAGTATGGTTTTCCAGAGAGTCAAGGGGAACTTATTTAGTGGGAGGAGAGGCCCACACTGTTTTCAGGATGACATCTTGGTATGTGCGCGGGAGGAAGAGGAACATGATAGGTGGTTGGCAAAGGCCCTTGAAACCCTGCGGGAGGTGGGGCTAATGGTGAAGTAAAGGAAAATGTAAGTTCAACGTGAATGAGGTCACATATTCGGGCATGAAGTAACTGGCAAAGGGTCAAAACCCAAAATGGAGTTATTGGAAGCAATTAAAAAAGTACATTTTCCTGAATATAAAGAGAAGTTGAAGTAGTTTTTAGGACTTGTGGCGTTCTAAGCTAAGTTCATACCAATCATTTCAGAAAGAACAAAGAAATGCGAGAAGTTTTGAGGAAAGGTACCGATTGTGGGTGGTCAGACTAAATCAAAAAAGCATTTTGTGGTATCAAAGAGGCTATAGTGAAGGCTCCTACCCTGTACAGATTCGAAATGGCTGTGTGAACATTCTTGACGTTGGATGCGACATGCGAGTCAAAGAGATTTGGGTGGAGTGCTAAATCAACGAGAGAGAGAGGAAGTACCCATTGCATTTGTTTCAAACACATTGAACGAGTGTCAGAGAACGTTTTCTGTGTTTGCAAAGGAAGTGTGTTGTTGGGTTGCAATATATTTTGGGTCATA
This sequence comes from Ambystoma mexicanum, assembly GCF_040938575.1. Taxonomy (NCBI): domain Eukaryota; kingdom Metazoa; phylum Chordata; class Amphibia; order Caudata; family Ambystomatidae; genus Ambystoma; species Ambystoma mexicanum. The sequence goes on from NC_090924.1 coordinate 749,727,324, forward strand.
CTTGTCTTGAATACCTTTTATGATTAGGAGTGATCATAAACCATTAGGCATTTGTTTTCTACTCATGTGCCGGGTATGGTGACACCACGAATTGCGAAATGCTTAGCTAACGGCCAGAAGTAACATTTTAGTATGGAACATGTACAAGTGAATTACAATTTAGTGGCATATTGTTTGGAAATGCTGCCTCATAGGGAATTTGCCGAAGAAGAGATGGAAGAATAGATGAACACATGGTAGCATTCGTGCATGAGTTGGTGGGGGCTGCGGTACCAGAGAAGGAGTGGAGGAAAGCGGTGGAAGAGGTTTAGGAGTTGAATCCTGTAATAGAGTATATGCGGAGAGGATGGCCTGGGAAAACAGAATGTGAATTGGTGGATACTGTAGTCAAGGAAGAGTTCTAATTTAGAGAGGAAGGAGAAGGACATTCCTTCTCAAGTGGTAAGGCATAAGATTGTAATCAATGCCCATCAAGGGCATGTTTGCCATAGTTTGTTGAAAAGGAGCTTGAGAGAGCGGTACTTGTAAGCATGGATGGGTGACATGGTCGAGGCCACTGTCAAGAACTGTCAGGGATGTGCAGAGAGTGACACAACTAAAATAGTAGATTCTGTGTCACTGACGCCAGTAGGTGTACCCCTGGAAATATGGAAGAAGGTAATCATTGATGTAATGGGCACAATGGAGAATGTCAGAAATACATGTTGATATCAGATTCTGACATCAAGGCAGTTTGAAGTCAAATTTTCTAGCTCTGTGACCTCCAAAGTCGTGATAGATTTTCTATTGGAGGTGTGTTCTTGAGAAGGTTTTCCCAAATCTATAGTAAGCGATAATGGGGTGCAATCTGATCTACTGAAATGAATAATTTTCTCGAAGCACATGGAATTAGAAACCTTATAACGTCCTTGAACCACCCTCAAGGGAATGTTTTAGTAGAAAGGTAAATTGGTTAATCAATGAAAATGTGCAGTGGGCATTCGCAAGTGGTTTACCATGGGAGCGAGTAGTGTGGGAATGATTGCTGCATACCAAGATACTCTTCACTGAGCCACGGGCTACACACCTTTTTCAATGATGAGAAATAGGGACAAGAGATTGGTTTCAGTCCACTGTCGATGAGTGGAAGAGGAGAAATAACAGTGGATGAGTGTCTAATACTTGAAAGAGTGTGCAGGCACAGAGTATAGGAGGAGATATGATAAGAACCAATGTCGAGGAGCTGCCAGCAGACAAGAGTGGGAGATGTGGTGAGGATTAGGAAACCGTTCAGAGTGAGTAACGGAAAATGTGTGTATTGTGCACCAAGGAGCGTGGTGCATAGTGGGCCGCACTATGTAGTATTGGATGATGATCGGATATTGAATATCTGAAAGATAGACATATGCAGTGCGAGTACCAGAGATACAGATATTGGAGGTAATGTAGACGAGACGATCAGTCAGAGACAAGAAGGAAGAGAGAGGGAGAATAGTGTGAGTGCAAATCGGCTCAGCATGCATCGAGAGAATGGTGGGGATGATGGAGTAAGTAGAAATAGGCAAATACCAAGGGGGTTCCTGAGAGACTCTCCAGACATGAGTCCTGGTTAAAAGAGCCTTAACAGAGTCTTTAGCTCACTATCTTTCACAGAGAAGTATCCCAAACATATCAGTCTTTGGACTGCCATGGACTGCCCCAGGGAAGGTCAAAGACTGATATGTTTGGGATATTTCTCTTCTGTGAAAGATAGTGAGCTAAAGACTCTGGGTAAGGCTCTTGTAACCAGGACTAATGTCTGGCAGAGAGCCTCACAGGACACCCCTTGTTATTTGCATATTTCAAGTAACTTTGGGTCCCACCCTAAATTACTAGGGGAATCCAGACGTGGACCCTGTGCTCACAATTCTTAGAGAGGCACAACTACACCCTACTGATGAGCTTCAACCAGACTGAAACACATGTCTGGGGTTGCTGTTGGTACTCTTGTTCAGAGGAGTATTGCCTAGCATTTCGGTGCTGGACTGCCCTAGGGCAGGACAAAGACTGATATGTTTGGGATATTTCTCTTCTGTGAAAGATAGAGAGCTAAAGACTCTGGGTAAGGCTCCTGTTCCAGGACTAATGTCTGGCAGAGAGTCTCCCAGGACACCCCGTGTTATTTGCTTATTTCAAGTAACTTTGGGTCTCATCCTAAGTTACTAGGGGAATCTAGACGTGGACCCCCTGCTCACTATTCTTAGAGAGGCACAGCTGCACCCTACTGATGAGGTTCAACCAGACTGAAATACATGTCTGGGGTTGCTGTTGGTACTCTTGTTCAGAGGAGAATATCCTAGCATTTCGGTGCTGGACTGCCCCAGGACAAAGACTGATATGTTTGGGATATTTCTCCTCTGTGAAGGATAGTGAGCTAAAGACTCTGGGTAAGGCTCTTGTAACCAGGATTAATGTCTGGCAGAGAGTCTTCCAGGACACCCCTTGTTATTTGCATATTTCAAGTAACTTTGGGTCTCACCCTAAATTACTTGGGGAATCCAGACGTGGACCCCGTGCTTACTATTCTTAGAGAGGCACAGCTACACCCTACTGATGAGGTTCAACCAGACTGAAACATGTGTCTGGGGTTGCTATTGGTACTCCTCTGTCTGGGGTTGCTGTTGGTACTCTTGTAAAGAGGCGAATTGCCTAGCATTTCTGTGCTGGACTGTACCAGGGCAGGACAAAGACTTATATGTTTGGGATATTTCTCCTCTGTAAAATATAGTGAGCTAAAGACTCTGGGTAAGGCTCTTGTAACCAGGACTAATGTCTGGCAGAGAGTCTCCCAGGACACCCCTTGTTATTTGCGTAAGTAGAAATAGGTGCAGGACTAGTATAACGGTCGTTGCCAGGCGATGGACAGATTACATAATGGAATAAAAGTATGGGAAAAGATAATATCTGAACAAATATAACACTACATAAGGAGTCATCTTAGTGTCATATATCAAATGGTTAGTCCCATCAATTGATATGACTATGGATAAGACTGTTCAGTTATGTTGCGGTCAATGAAAAATGTACATAGTATTAGATGGTCAGTGACAAATGTATACTATTAGAAATGTTTAGAAACAAAACTGACCATTCAGCTGTGATGATTTTAGTACCAGTAATATAAATAAATAGAATACTAAATCATTATTACATATACAGATTAGTTAGTTCTACTTAGTGTAATAGGTCATATTGTTATTATCAGGTGTTCATGTCATCTTATTGTATTATAAGAGATATGGATTATTTGATATGTTGGACAAATTCCATTGAAGAATTAGAAAGGGCATTTGTTATGATGTGGAACATAGTGGTTGTCAAGTTCCATCATGATGTTGGAGGGATTCTGGAAGACGAGGGAGTGACGGTTAGCAAAAGGCGTAAAATGCAAGTCAGATTGGAGTGCCTTTCAGTGTTCTTATGTTAAATAAATACCTAATTACCTCAAGTACCCCTGATGCCTCTATCCTTACAATTGGAAATGAAAATGAGGTACTCGCTTGCACTGTTTTCAGAATCATACAGTATTGCATTATTGAGACAGCCAGACATGGCAGAGGTGCTCTTTAATTAATTTAATAATCTTTTATAGCGTGCTTAATGCCAGAGACTAGTCTCTTAAGCGCAGGACCGGGATGCAAATCTATGTTGCTCTGCGTTGTCATGTTGCCCCTGAGCTATCCCAGCTGACATTACATTACAGGCCACAACAAACACACACGTACTCTTCTTTTAGTGGCTGCCCAACCCACTGCACTACATTTCCAGCTATCCCACTTGCAACCTGCTCCCAAACAATGGATCCTGACAATCCTACAAAACAGAATACAACACGCGTAGGGAAAGAACATCAAAGAGGGTGCGAGAGTGGGTACAGATGGCACGGACAATGAAATGGAGGAAAGAATGAAAAGGGAGCAGGACAACAAGGCCAGGAATAATCAAGGATATTGATGAACGTGAACACGTTTTCGAAGGGGTGTGAAGTGTAACAGAGAGGTTTCAAAACAGGATGAAGACAGAGATACAGAGAAATGAATAGAGGACAGAAACCATGCGACGGGGAACGCGACACTGGAATAGTGAAAACATGGGAACTAAAAAGCATCAGCAAATCAAGCTATACTCTGACAAGCAGGAGATAATCCAGCTGCACATTTATCAACACAACTGCATTACACCTTGAAACCAAGGTCATCCATGGGCTTAAAAAGATTTTCCTTAAGCATCCCTGATGGATTATAAGATTATTGAATATTTTATGTATGGCAGCTTTGCACTTTGTCGTGTTTTTGTAGACCATAAACACCTAAAAAAAATCGCAGTTAAAGAAGAATCTGTCTGCCTTTCAGAAAAAAAAGATTGCAAGACTGTGAACTCATTGTATCATCGATGGCAGCTATGACAAGTATTTATCCCTTGCCTGAGTGCGGTCTGCACTGGAATGCTTTCTTCATACACATTAATAAGGAAATGGGTAAACACATCTTCTGAAAAACATCGTTTTCAAAAATGTATATCTCAATAAGGTTCATCTAAAAACATTTTGAACAAAGCCACAGAGTCTAACTGGTTTAATAACACCCAGCGTAGGGCGTGTCGGAGTAGGAGGCAGAATGCAGCAGGGTGTGTGTGGCAATGCCCTGCGAAAATAACAAATAAATAAACATAAAACAAACACTAAACCAGGAGTTATTTTGAAAGATGTTTTCAAAAGGAGGCTTTTACCTGCAAACCCTCTTGAGAATCACTCTAAGTCCTTCTGGTATTTGTAATAGAAAGTAACTACACTTTCTAGGAGTAGGTCAAACGTACTCCCAACAGCGGTTCTTTGTGAATCAGCTCTTTTGCTTTTCAGTAAATGCTTATTTGGTTTTTGACCGTTACTGTGACATGAACATATATACACATTTCATCCAAGGTAATGGGAGGGTAGGACTGCAGATCTGTTTGCGCAGAAAATACAGTGAGGCTTTGAAAGCTAGCTACACTTTCAACTTAGGAGTTTATGTCAGTTTCCATTGAATTGAAAAGCAAATGCTTTGGAGCAAAGAAATCACCATCCTACCCCCTGCTGTATATCTGTTCTGCTGATATCTCTGAACATCGCTTTGTTATGCTTCTGTGCTGTTATATACCTCTGTGAAGCACTCATTGTGTATCTGTATTGTTGTACACCTCTGTAAAGCACTCCATTGCTTCTCAAAGCTAGGTCTGCACTCAATAAATACAATACTAATAATAATAATAATACACCCATGACCAAAGAGGAAACATTGAAACAAGAGTAGCCACACGGATCATCATGGTTTCAAAGCTCACCCTCTAGGCTCACATTTTGCATTGCCTCATTCTACCTATTTTAATGGCAGTATTAATCCACATTAGACAGTGGGCCTCATTACGACCCAGGCGCTAATGGGTTAACGGCACCGTAAAAAAGGCTGCAGCGCCGTTAACCTGTAGCGCCTAATTACGAGGTCCCTTTGCGGGACCCGACCTTAACGGCTGGTGTAGACCAGTCGTTAAGGTAGGGAACCGCAAAGGGACCTTGGTGCTAATTACGGTGCCGCAATTTGCAGCACGGTACTTAGCGCCTTCCCCATTCCCATTGAGCCCTATGAGGGAAAAATGGGAATGGGGAAGATCCATGGAGGAAGGGGGAATTACCGCCCCGCCAACCTTGTAATGGGGTGGTAATTCCCCGTTTCTCCATGGCGGAGTCGGTAACTTACCGACATGGACCATGGTGCTAATAGCACCATGGTCTTCTGCCAGGGTCGTAATGAGGCTTAGTGACTTTCATCCTGTTCCCACCCTCCGAATGGGAGCCCCCAACAACAAGGACAACAACAACAAGATAGATCAGGATGTTGAAACTGATGAAAGTCATGAGATGTGCCACGATGTCCAATTGCCTGCTCTGGTGTACGCATATATCCTATATACAGAAAATAAACAGAAAGTGTGCCGTATCCCAGTAAGCAACCCAACAGTAAACTCTTAGGAATTGGTGGAATTTCACATCGCAGTGACTTTGCCATTATCGTAATGTAGAAAGGATGGAGTCACTTCTTAAAAGTAATATGGCCTTAATAATATGCATGTTCCATCTTATCACAAGATGATGAGAACTCATACTTGATTTGTACTGATAGGTCATCATTATCTATTATGCTGTTAATGTCTGTGACACTATAGAAGTTGGTCTAAGGGGAGAATTGAGTATTGTTTGATATAAATGAAGTTTGATTTGCAACAAAAAGGGTGCCAGAAAATGGCAATAACTGGTTCTTTGTGGTTCTTGATTCTGCAGATGTGGCTACTTCAGAGCTCTCTATGCCCAATAAAGTAGAATAACCCTCAGCTCACATTTGGCGTTTTTCAGATAGGCACATAACGGTGGCCAAGAATTGACTGAACTCCTTTGGATTTAACCATCCAATCTCCCTTTGCCATTTTTGTCAAGGCCTGCTTCCATAGTGAGTTTTTAAATGAGCGCAAACACCTTATTTTACTCACAAAAATATATTCTCATTCCCCACTCACTTCTTAAAAATGATGTTTCTTTATTTACACAACTATACAGAAATTATTATTTCTGCTTATACTTACCAGCACACAAGGCACATTGAGCCTCATTACGAGGTGGGCGGTAAGGGATTACCGGCACTGGTAAGGGCACCGGTGCCGGTAATACCGGTGCCAGTAATCCCTTACCGCCCTACTACGAGTTCCCTTTGCGGGTCCTCCCTTAACGCCTGGTTTTACCAGGCGTTAAGGACGGGACCCGCAAAGGGACTCTGGAGCTAATAAAGGTGCCGCAATTTGCAGTACCCTTATTAGCGCCTTCACCATTCACATTGAGCCCTTTGGGGGCTCAAAGGGAATGGGGAAGGGCCCTGGTGAAAGGGAATTACCGCCCCCGCCAACCTTGGAATGGGGCGGTAATAGCTCTATTCACCAGGGCGGAGTCGGTGAGGTTTTGGAGGCAGCCATGGCGCTAATAGCCATGGCTGCCAGATATGCGGGTCACACCAATGCATTATTGTTCGGAACATCTTGTTTACAACCACAATCTGCCCAGCACCTCAAACATTCTTAATGATTTGATTTCAACATATAAATTGATTTCAGCAGTGCATTACCCGCCAACATGGTTACTCAGATTGAAAAACAATTCTTTGATAAAAAAAACAAACTTCTACCTGGTGTTAGTTCAACATAAATTGCATAGACATGTATTTAACATTAACAAGCACACCAGGCCTGATGATTAATTTCATGAACTATTCGGTCTCTTCTCCGAACAAACAAGACACGATAGTGATGAGAACTGAAATATTGCTTGCCATGAGTACATTTCTGTACATGGAAAACCCATCAACCCAACGGGATAATGTGAAATATACCTCAATCCTAGCTTCCTACCATGTGCCACAAAATGGCAAAACAGTTACATACATGCGTTTTGGCATCTTAATCAGAATGAACCTATCCCAATCCCAATCCAATGTGGAGTACCCAAGGTTCTTGTATTTCACCTACGCTTTACAATATCTTCACCAAGCTCCTCTTTGACTGACTTGACGAACTGGGTGTCACATATATCAGTTATGCGGACGACACCCAGGTCCTCATAACACTCACTGAGAGCTATGAGAGAGATGCTGCAAAGCCTAATGAAATCTACCTTGAAATTCAAGCATGGATGGCCACCATCCATGCTTGAATTTCTGCTTGAACGATGACAAGACAGAACTGCTCATCGTAGGTTCCCAGGCCCGCCTCACCAAATTGGACACTAGGTACCAATCATTCACCATTGATGGCAATATCATAAAAGTCTCTAAAGAAGTCAAAACATTGGGCCAGTATCTCGACTCCACACTATCGCTCAAAAAACCATTAAACGCCACTATCTCATCTACGGCCTATACAAATACATTCTTTAATGCCTGTAGGCAATTTTTCTCAACCACAAGTTGCCTCACAATGTCTAGAGCCTTGATATTATCTAGACTAGACTATTGCAATACACTCTTCCGAGGCTCCACCAATAGTAATCTGAGCAGACTCCAGGTCTTACAGAACAATGCCCTTAGGTGCGCTCTTAACCTCCCTCGCAAGGCCTACATCTCTACCATCAGTAAGGAAGTCCACTGGCTCCTCAGCCAGGACAGAATTATTAAACTAAAATTGCTTGTCATTACAAACAAATGCCTTTCATTGACTGCCCCACGGTACTTATCTGACACATTCTCAAGACATATCACTTCTAGACCCACTAGAACTCCTTACAAGCACCAACTGAACATTCCGAAATTCAATCTGAAAACAGCAGAGGGCTCTAGCTTCCCAGTGCTAACAGCAAATGCTGGAACACACTTCCAATGACAATCAGGTCTGAAGAGTCATTCTGGTCATTTAGAGCATTGGTGTAAACCTGGCTCACTACTCAGTAAGAATATGATACCTACATGCATGCTTATACTGTAATTGTAGCCTAGCCAGACTATACCATGACATGGGGCCTCATTAGGAGTTTGGAGGCAGCCATGCCCTTCATAAGGGCTTGGCTGCCTCCAAACTCTGTCCGGCTTCCCTGAATGGGGAAATATCGGGCCATTCCGACCTTGGAGGGCCCGGTATTTCCCCATTCAGGGAACCCGGACTCGGACCATCCCCATTCCCATTCGAACCCCCATAGGGCTCAATGGGAATGGGGAGGGAGCTAACAATGGGCCCTTTAATAACGGGCCCATTGTTAACTCTCTGGTCCCCTCACGGGACCCGCAAAGGACATCTGGTCTGACCAGACGTCCAGAGCGGGTCCCGCGAGGGAACCGCGTAATAGGGCGGTATGGGTTTAATGGCACCGGCACCTTTAACGGCGCCATTAGACCCATACCGCCAGGGTCCTAATGAGGCCCATGGACCACACTGTAACCTGGCCCATTGCTTCCCATTGTACTTTCCTTCTATGCAACTCGCATGTGCAACCTTTCTGTAACATATGTTGTTCCTCAAGCCTAATGCGCCCAGCTACCTGAGGTTTCGGCGTGCTATATAAATAAACTAACTAAACTAAACTAACACTGTAATTCACGTCTACAGTCATACCTGCATATCAAATAAACATCCATTGAGCAAAAATGATTCTCATAAAAATCCGCCCAGCAAAATTTGACAACATATGGTAGATAATATGAAATACATGTTCTAAGTTGTTACAGACTTGTGTGCGAGGCACAGAAATAAAAGAAGGCAGGATTCTTGAATAGGCCAGCTCTGTCACTAGAATCACCAACAACCAAAAGGCCAACATTTGAAGCATGAATTTATGATAGTCATTCCAATAATTGGCCCATTGTCTATGTGTTTACACACACACACCAAAGAAGGACTTTGTTGAACAAGCACGTCAAAAATCACTGTCATAAAGGCAGGTGTCCCTCCCAGACAATCTTTGCTCATAGCACAAACATTTAGATCACACACTGGAGGACCTGCTTTCAATGCTCCGACACATATATGTTTCAGCCACGACACTGGATAATATGGTGTCACCTGCCGAGAGTGTGAGACCTCATGACATTTGAGGAACCTTAATATGATACTGTATTGAAATTGTCACATTTTTCCTGTTACAAATGTGAGATCTGACAAACATGCACTCATACATTTAAAAAAAACTTCACCAACTCATTAATGAATGATTCACATTGGGGCTGATAACAGCTTTGCTGGTGCGGTAAGAACGTGCTGGTAATTCCGTTTTACTGGCACATTACTGCACTGGCAAAGCACAAGTTTGGCAGTGGGGTACCTGAGTTACCTCCAGCCAATAGCTGTTGGTAAATCAGGCGTCTTACTGGCCGATATTACTGGTATTACCGGCACCAGTATTACCAGTGCCAGTATCACCGATAACCCTCCTATGGAGTCCTCTGGGACTCCATGGAATGGGGTGTAACAGCCCTTACTGGCATTCGGAATCTGACCGTAATTACGCCAGACCCAGTGCCAGTTACGTAAATCCATTTGGTGGTATCCCGCCAGATTTACCGGCTGTGATACCACCCAACGTATAATGAGACCCATTGTTTTTCTCTTCTTTTCAGAAATGCTTCTTGCCTTAGGAAAGCGTCATGCGGTGTGAAACTGTGTTGGCATGAACACAATATATTCCTATGATTGTTAAAAAAATAAAATCTGCCTAAAATCTCAATTCAAGGCAAGGCATGAAACTGACTTACATGTTGGATTCATGCAGATATTTAATGTAATCATATTTAATGATTATGGCTTGACCCCAGATCTAACCTATGAAAATACTGTCATTGAATGTTTGAAGATATTTAGTCGGAGTCAGTGGCATCTGGAAACCGTGGATGAGATGTGATGAATGGAAGTTCTGCAGGGGGGGGGGGCATAGCTCTGATGTAGCTTTCCTCTTCACTGACCTCGAACTGGATGAGTCTATTGATGTGATTATATTATAATTATAATTGGTATTTTATAACACGCTTAATTCCGGAGGCCAGTTTCTAAGTGCCATACCAGGATTCAAAATAGTGTTGCTATGCGTTGTCCCGCTTCCAAGACAATCTGTTACTTTATACTACCGTCGTGTTGTGTGCTGTTATACCGAGGGTGTGTTTAATTGACGAAGTGGGCTGGAAAATGGTTTGCAGGTGAAAACAAAGATTAGTCTTTGATGTTAGTTAGATGTTGAGGTGCACCATTGCTCGGTTGACTTGGTTCAGATTTCCTGCTTTTTCACAGGTTAGCTATTCAACTGAAGACGTAGTGAGGGTAATGATGTAATTTAACGAATAGACCAATAACTGGAATTCTGCGGCTATGTGGGGTTTCAATCGGCAAGAAGCAAGACTCTGAGGGGATGATGTCCAGGGTGCCTGTTCATGGGTTTTGTTGTTTACAGGTAGTTTGATTTGATGAAGTGTTTTAGAGCCTCTGCAGGAAAAGCTGGTTATGAAATAGAGAGAACAATGTACTCTTACTGGACTTCTGCAGGCTAGAAGAACGCTGTAGCAGGTGATAGGGCAAGCCTAAGGGGCTTCTGGGTATATGATACGGGAGAGGGATGCGAGGTAAGGTCGCAGGGTAAGGCATGGATTGCTACATTCCTTCTTTCCCATACTCTGCTACAGTTTAATTAAATGACGGCTGACCTCACATTACAACTGAGGTAGTGATAGGATGCCATGTTTAAAAATGTGTAAATGAGAGTACCCTGTGTGGCCAAAGATCCCATCAGGGTACCCAACATAGGCGGCAGCCAGTCTACTTCGACCACAGAGAGTACTGTCAGATTCCCAGTCCATCCAGCTCGAGGCCTTCCATTCGGCCTGTCAAGACGTAACTCAATCAATGCCAATTCTCACTCTGACTTTAGTTCAGAGGACGATTCCCCAGTGGGGCCCGGATGCAGATTATCGGACACACACTAAAATGAATTGAAATTTTAACAATATTAACTTTGCTCTGACATTTTAAAGAAAAAAGCTCACTTACAATGCTATGTTTTGAAGGTCCACAATAGCTCCCACTTTTAAATCATGTGCCATTCTGTATCAGTTTGAACGCCATGTATACATTTTTGATTATTTCCTTGTGCAGCGTGCTGCTTTTGGAGGGTGCCTGGCCTCCAGGCAACCGAGGCTCGGCTCAGACGTTGCCACTACTGTATTTTGTTTCTTACCTTCATGCACTGCATGTCAGCAGTCTATCTTCAGTTTCCATTGCTGCAGAGAGCGGATTGGCTAGTGTGGAGCTAAGGCCCCTCACTTCCTGCTCTGCCTTGGATTCACATGGTACAGCTTAGCGCTGCCGGTTGCTTTCTTTGTATTACTGATTTTACTACTGCATATTTTATGTCTTTTCAGACCTCAGGATTACTACCCGGGCCGTGGCGCATGACTGGGTGCCTCATACTTCCCCGCTCAATAATTTCAATTAGATTTATTTTAGTTAGTTATTTTTTTACTTCTTGCGACCTCCTGAATATTTCCTTGTACAGCGTCCTGCTGTTGGAGAGTGCCTGGCATCCAGGTAACCGAGGCTCGGCTCGGACGTTGCCACAACAGTATTTTGTTTCTTACCCACATGCACTGCATATCAGCAGTCCATCTTCAGCTTCCATTGTTTCAGAGAGCGGATTGGCTTCTGTAATTCCATGCAGCATCTATGCACAGTGTATGCTCTCTCAACGTGCCGAAGTCAGGCCAAAGTTAAGCCTGTCTGGGCCATCCAGGACTCGACCGGGCCCAGGTGCTTCTATTCAATGCGCCACTGTCATTATTCATGCTCAAGAATCCTGAGTATGGCGGACACAGTATTCCCATTGAATTTTGATGTTTCCTCTCGTGTCCCTGTGGCTTCTCGTGTTATGACTAAATCGCCCTTGAATGTTCAGTTACTAAACTCACGCTTTTTGGAATCGCATGCCACTTACATGTATGATCTACTTTGTGATGATGGCCCAGATTTGCTTTGTGTCACCGAAACATGGCTGTCCAACACCTCGGCTCCCATTTTTCTTCAGTTTTTGCCGGAGGGTTACACAATAATTAATGTGGACAGAGTTTCCTCCCATCCTGGTGGGGGAATCACTATTATTTTTAAAGATGCTCTTCAGGTAACCATGGTGCCCTTAGTTCGTGATCTGGGTATGGAAGCCCCGTTAGTGTGTTTGGCAATATCCGCTTCAGAGTTTGTTCACTTTGTGTATTGCCCCCCTGGACCTCATATGCATTTCTTGCAACCTTTCCTGGAGCTTGTGCCTTTGCTTCATCTGAAATATGTGAATCTGTTTTTTTTTGGTTGATGTTAACAATAGGTTTAATTTCCATCTTACTCCTACTCTGGGCCAGTTCTTTGAGAGTTGTGTTGATTTAGCTATATAACAACATGCGGTTGAACCCACCCACCTACTTGGAGGTATTCTGAACCTAATTTTCTCAACCATTTCTGGTCTGGTGGTTCTCCCCACGAACCCACTCTCATAGTCAGGCCATTTTTTGGTCCCTTTTCTGGTGCCTCTTGTGTTCTGGCTGCCTTTATCAGCTAAACGCACCATTCTAAGGAGGAACTGGCAGGATATGGACATGCCTCACATAGCAAATGCTGTTATGGCCAAGTGTCCTGGTGACATGCCAACTGACTTTTCGATTTTGTCTCAGGTGCTTTTATGTGCTGCTGATCAATTGCCTACACAGGTACTTGGCCGGCCCTCTCATTTTTGGTTCTCAGCTGAATTTAAAAAATGGCTAAATTAGGGGTACGTCAATCTGAGCGCAAATGGTGCTCTACCTATAGCCTTTGTGATAAGGTGAAATTTGTTTCTTTGTCTAAAAGGTATGACTTGGCTAATATATCAGCCAAACAGCACTTTTTCACATATAGGGCCTCATTACGACCCCGGCGCTAAACCATGGTGCTGTTAGCACCATGGTCCATGCCGGAGTCCGCCATGGTGAATGGCGGAATTACCGCCCCATTCCAAGGTTGGCGGGGCGGTAATTCCCCATTCATCATGGGCCCTTCCGCATTCCCATTTTTGCCCCATAGGGCTCAATGGGAATGGGGAAGGCGCTAGGTACGATGCCGCAAATTGCGGCACCGTACTTAGCACCAAGGTCCCTTTGCGGCACCCTACTTTAATGGCTGGTAAAACCAGCCGTTAAGGTCGGGTCCCGCAAAGGGACCTCGTAATCAGGCGTTAAGGGTTTAACGGCGCTGAACCTTTTACGACGCCGTTAAACCCTTAATGCCAGGGTCGTAATGACCCCCATGGAGTTGGAGCTGCTCTTAATCAATCGAAGGAACTATTCTCTGTTGTGAAATCTTTTTCATCCACTGCTTGCTTTTTGCCTACTACCCTAACGTGCACAGTGACGCTTTAGCTGAGTTTTTTCACTCCAAAATTGAAAACATACGGGACCACATAGAGCTTTGCCAGTCTGGCTGGGCTACTTTCCCGGTGTTTACTGATGAGGTTGTTTTGACGGCCATCTCCCACCTGAAATCTGCAGCACCGTCTGATCCGGTTCCTTTATTTGTTTTAAAGGATCCTCTGCCTGTGATCATCCCTTTGGTGACTGAGGCTGTAAACCTATCCTGCAGCTCAGTATCTATTCCTAGTGAACTTAAACAGGCTATTGTGGTCCCTCTTTAAAAGAAACCGTCACTGGATGTTTCCGTTCTCTCTAATTTCATCCTATTTCATTACTTCTTTTTATCATGAGACTTCTTGAGGCTTCAATCTCTCCACTTCTGTCTGCTTTTATTGAGTCCTCTTCTGTGCTTGACCACTTTCAGTCTACGCTCTGCCCAGGGAGGGGTACAGAGAGTGTTTTAGTTTCAGTAATGGATGACATGGCCAGGCTGGTTGATGGAGGGGGTGAGGAGGCACTGATTTTACTCGATCTATTGGTGGCCTTTGATACTGTTGACCACTCAGGCCTCCTCTCCCGCCTGGCCTCCATTGGTATCTCTGGTACTGTCCTGGCTTGGTCCACCTCCTTTTTGACCGATAGGGGCCAGTCAGTATCTTTACCTCCTTGACTTTTTTCCTTTAACTCTCTCTCTTGTGTGGTCCCCGAGGGCTCCGCCTTGTCCCTGATGTTGTTTAACATCTATGTTCGGCCGTTGGTTGATCTCATCCACTCCCACGGCTTCAGGTGTTGCTCATATGCAGATGACACACAAATCCTGGTCCGATTAGCTCTTTACCGGGGTGATGTGTCGTCTCGTCTCATCTGTGTGACTGCCTGTTGGACATTGGAGATTGGAAGAGCACCGCCTGGCTCAAGCTTAATGGAGACAAGCCTGCATCTCTGTCTATGGCTTCGCAGGTTACTGCGGTATGTCAGACTGGGCATTTCCTACTGATTGTTCTTCACAGGATTGTACCCTTTCTCCCCTCCTCGCTTCGCCCTCTAGTTGTGGCCTCTCTAATCTCTAGCAGGCTTGACTACTGTAATGCTCTTTATCTGGCTCAGCCCGCTGGCCTTATCCAGCGTCTTCAACTGTTACAGAACCTGGCTGCACGGGCAGCCACAGCTACACCATATGGTTCTCACATTAATCCAGTGCTGCAATGTCTGCACTGGCTTCTGGTGAAACAGACAATATGCTTCAAATCTCTCTGCCTGGTTCACCGGGATTATTGTCAGGCAAGTGCTGATTTCCTTCAGACTAATTCCCACCCTATATTCCTTGTCAGACTCTGTGTTCCAGAAATGATCGCTTAGTTCAGCTCCCCAAATTCCCTCTTCAGAAAGTTGGTGGCCGGGGCTTCTCGGTGGCAGCTAGTAAACTATGGAATAGTCATCCACTTAATTTAAGAAAGACCAAGAATCACTTATGTTTCCGTTGTCTGCTCTTCTGTTAAGCCTTGGATAGTTGCGGCTGTGCTGTGTACGCCCTCGGGTGAACGTGTGCACTATAAATTCAGATAACATAACATAACATAAATGGAGATAATCTATGCTCACACCAACAATAAATGGACAGATGTCCTAGGAAGAATGGGAAGTTTACACCAAGTTTTGCAATTTTTTAATGTATGGAACATAAATACTGTCAGGCCGATTCATGTAATTCCTCTCAAAAGTGTCGCACGCGGCTGGCGCACAGCGTGCCCGTGCGAATGTCTGCGCCAGCCGCGTGCGATAAAATAAATTCCCGCGCACAGCGTATTCATGGATTCTCGCCTCCAAAAGCAGACGTGGCGCAGAGTGGCGCAGCGACCCTGCAGCAGCGCCAGTTACGCCCCCAAGAACGCCCTCGCGCAAGGAAAAGCCATCAAGATCGCAAAACCATTGCAAAGGGCTGTGCCAACACTGTACCAGTTTACCGGACTGGCAAAAGCGGGGAACGCGTATTATGGGTGTCGGGAACACGCGTGCGCGAGAAGATTCAAACACGATCGGGCCAGGGGGAGCGTGTGCGTGTATTTCAGGGGTGCGCGAGAAGTTCTACACGCGAATGGCCTGGGTGCGTGTATTTCACGGGTGCGCGAGAATTTCTACACGCGAATGGCCTGGGTGCGTGTATTTCAGGGGTGCGCGGGAAGTTCCACACGCGATTGCCCTGGGCGCGTGTATTTCAGGGGTGCGCGGGAAGTTCCACACGCGATTGCCCTGGGCGCGTGTATTTCAGGGGTGCGCGGGAAGTTCCACACGCAATTGGCCTGGGCGCGTGTATTTCAGGGGTGCGCGGGATGTTCCACACGCGATTGCCCTGGGCGCGTGTATTTCAGGGGTGCGCGGGAAGTTCCACACGCGATTGGGCTGCGTGCGTGTATTTCAGGGGTGCGTGGGAAGTTCCACACGCGATTGGGCTGAGTGCGTGTATTTCAGGGGTGCGCGGGAATTTTCACACGCGATTGGGCTGCGTGCGTGTATTCCAGGGGTGCGCGGGAAGTTTCACACGCGATTGCCCTGGGCTCGTGTATTACAGGGGTGTGCGGGAAGTTTCACACGCGATTGGGCTGCGTGCGTGTATTCCAGGGGTGTGCGGGAAGTTTCACACGCGATTGCCCTGGGCGCGTGTATTACAGGGGTGTGCGGGAAGTTTCACATGCGATTGGGCTGCGTGCGTGTATTTCAGGGGTGCGCGGGAAGTTTCAAACGCGATTGGGCTGTGTGCGTGTATTTCAGGGGTGTGCGGGAAGTTTCACACGCGATTGGGCTGCGTGCGTGTATTACAGGGGTGCGCGGGAAGTTTCACACGCGATTGCCCTGGGCGCGTGTATTACATGGGTGCGCGGGAAGTTTCACACGCGATTGCCCTGGGCGCGTGTATTACAGAGGTGCGCGGGAAGTTTCACACACGATTGCCCTGGGCGCGTGTATTACAGGGGTGCGTGGGAAGTTTCACACGCGATTGGGCTGCGTGCGTGTATTTCAGGGGTGCGCGGGAAGTTTCACAAGCGATTCCATCAGGGTACGTGTATTACAGGGGTGCGCGGGGAGCACCACACGTGAATTGCACGTGTGGGTCCTCCCAGGTGTTCCCTCTACACCCTCCACGGCCCCTGCAGGTGGCTCACACCACAGGGGCCTACCCTGCACATGTCCTGCAGGCACCCCATCCACCATGGCCATGCCCCCCAGCCAACCCACATGTCAACTTGCACTACTGCCCACCAACGCATGTCCCCCTGCACCCCCAGCCACCAGGGGCACCCTCCACCAGGCCCCCACCCATGTCTCCCACCCCCCCACCCCCCAGCACTGCGGGGTACCTGCCAGCAGGCCCCCACCCATGTCCAACTCATGTTCCCCACCACCCCCACTCCCCAGCACTGTGGGGCACCTGCCAGCAGGCCCCCACCCATGTCCAACGCATGTCTCCCACCCCCCTACCCCCCAGCAGTGCAGGGGTACCCTCCACCAGGCCCTCGCCCATGTCCCATCCATGCCCCCCTGCACCTGTGTCCCAACAATCCTCAATCATGTCCGTAATGGCCATCCTCCCCTGCCAAAAGGCCCAACCAACTATCACATCCACCCACATATCAAAGGCAATTACATGTTACACACCCAATGTAAATAATGCAAATTAACACATGTCTGTCACACACAATGGCTGCAAGTGAATGTTAAAACACCCAACATGACATGCATGAAAGCAATGAGATGATACGACACATTGAAGGATGAAAATAAAAATGTATTGAAAATCAACTTGAATGGAAATGAAATGAGAAAAACCACAAAGCAAAACAACCAAAAGAAGATTAATGTCCATGAAAAAAATCAAAAACACACAGCACAATCAAAATGAATGGTGTCCAAAGTCACAGTCAGAAAAGTAATCCAAGTGTAAATGATAAACAAAAACCATTGCTCCATGGCGATGAAAAAAATCCAAAAAATAAAAGAATCCATTGAAGAACTATTTACACGATAATCCCGGGTCCATGAGCCCAACCAAATGAAACCTAACTATGACAACTAACTAAAAACTGAACTATATACAAAAATGTGGCGCATTGTCCAATCGCAACCAAATAAAAAAAAAATATTAAAGGAAACCTAACACTAACTATATAACTATATACAAAGGCGGCGGGCAAGTCCAGCGGCTCACTCCGTGGTGTTCCGGGACAGGGCATCATCGAACTCCTGTTCGATGTCCCGGAGGCTGTCCTGTTCCATGGCCCCGAGGGTCCGCAGGGACGACGCCGTCTCCTCCTCCAACCCCCTGCAAATTGCCTTGAGGCACTCGGCCCGCCTCAGGGCCCTGCGCATGGAGTTCTCTGCCCTGACCATTGTGAGCCGCGCCTCTTCCGCCCGCCACCGCTCCGCACCTATATGCTGGCCCAACCGCTGCCACACGGAAGACACTTCCCGTCGTGGGTCCTCCTGCCCTCCGGCTGATGCCTGCCCCTCCGATGTTGATGGCCCCGAGCCATGATGCCTCCCACGTTGACTCCGCTGCTGCCTCCGACGCCACTGCCTCTGCCAGCACGACGGCATCCAAGCTGATGGAATCCTCCGACGCCGTCGTGCACGTGCCCTGCCTGATGATGCCGGCACATCCTCCATCTGCTGGGGTACAGTTGCTGTGGTGTCCACCCCTGCTGGACCTCTGACTCCCGACTGTGGCAGGGATGGGATCCCCACCGAGCTGACTGCATTGGTCAGGGCAGGTCCACAGGGGGCCCTGGTGGCATCTGGGCCGGAAGACGGCAAGGAGAACGACTGGCGTATAGTCTCCACAGAGGAGGAGAGGGCCGCCAGATTGGCCGACACATGCACGATCCCAATTGGGCCACGTCGGCACGGTGCTCTTCGTTATGACGTGCGTGCTCCTCCTGGGAAGCACGCACGTCATCACGAATCAAAGCCGTGCGCATCGCGACCCCAATCAGGACCTTCTCCATACGGCCAGGGGTCCCCTTGTCCGCAGGTGGATGGGAGTCAGATGACATGGACATCCCCGCTACCTGCGGACGGGCCTGGGACGGGGCATCCCTGCTGGTGCATCGTGGTGCACCCACAGGGTCAGGGACAGTGACATGCACAGGCCCCTCCACGGTGACCTGTGCTGCCTCCTGCCCCTGCCCCTGGACTGCACCACTTGCACCAGCAGGGATGCCCCCACCAGGCCCCATGTGCGCCTCAGTGGCGGCCTCCTCCTCCTCTGTGGAAACCACCAACCTGGATGGCTCCTCGCCGTCTTCCGCCGTAGCAGGCCCCTGTGGGGGCTCACCCACCCCTTCCGCTGCAGCCATGGGGGCATCCCCGCCGCCTTGCTCCACAGCGCCGTCTCCGCCCTCTTCTTCGCTAGCCGCTGCATAGAGGGAGACATAGAACACAAGCATCAGGGTACTGTACAATGGTCCCCTAGACAGGAAGCAATAGCAGATGAGTGCCACTGTCAAAGTACACTTCCATCATGTCCCTCCACAACACATGTGTCAGTCCAGGCAAAACACACACAGTGACAGTCATGGTGCATGCCATGGACATTTCCATACATGTCCAATGGACTCTCGAAACATACAATGTAATGGAACTCACATGCATCATGGGTGATGCCTATCACATGCACACACTTCACCTCAGTCACATCCATCTGTCCCCGTACACCCCAATCACAGTGGATACAAGGATGACTAGGCTGCATCAGTGAATCTGTAAATTGTCACAGACATGTGTCATGCATCCATGGCATTCACAAGTCACAGACGCGCAGCTCAGGCACACAGACATGGATACCATATATGTACCTGGCATCAGCACCCATCCCTCACCCCCACCCATGTCCAGGAACAGAGACTGCCATGCTCTCATGTGTACAATCTACATAGGGCTCCCCATGTCGCATTTAAACACATGCAACAACCGTGCGGTTCACACATTACTGGTCGCACATGCATTACCATGATGTCCCTGCACACATACATGCGTACATGGCCTATGTCACACATACAGGCAAGTATCAGACAACCAGCACACTGCAACATGCCCTGTCTCACACAGCAATGCTTGGCCACTTAACGCTCAACTCCAGACGGGTCTCCCTCTCAAGGACCTGGGCGTGGAGCGCTGGGTATACGCGTTCCAGGACCCTCATCTGGATGGAACTCATGCGGCCCCGGCCCCCTCCACGAGGCGCCGGGCCTTTATGAGGGTCCTGGACCTCAAGTCCTCCCAGCGCTTCTTGACCTTCTGGATGGTGCGGGTTGCCACCCCCTCCGCGTTGATGGCAACCACACAGTCGGCCCAGATCCTCTCCCGTCCTTCCTTGTTGGAGCGGGACGATCCGAAGAGGGCATCATACTGCCCCAGGACTTGCTCCACCAGGACACCAACTTTGGTGGCAGTGAAGCTGGTGCCCCTCTGCCCCTCTGGCCGGGGGTTGCCACTGGTGCCAGATGTTGATGTGCCCGACATGGCAACCCCAGGGGCAGGAGTGGGTGGGCAACTGGGTCCTGGGGCTGGGCTGTGGAGCTATGTTATCCGAGTCGGGAGTCTTCTTTTCCAGCAGGGGTGGACACAGCAACTGGACCCCTGCAGATGGCTGATGTGCAGGCACCAAATGGCAGGGCACGGTGGCAGCAGGCAGGCAGGCAGGCAGGCAGGCAGCAGCAGATGGCACGTGGGAGGCTGCTCGGGGCACTGGGGGGCAGTAATTCGGCCTTCTGGGCAGGAGTGTGGTCTTCCGTGTGTTTTCGCGTGGCCAGCTTGATACGGAGTGATTTGGCACGTGAAAATCCTGCACGTCAGCGTGAAATTTGAGGAAAGGGCCTTAGCGCGTAAGCGTGTCAGCACGCGTACGCGATTTCATTGGACCAAAGGCCCTTACAGCGTAAGCGCGTCTGTGACGTTTTGCTCACGGGCGTTGCCCTGGCAGGGCTTGGAGATCCCGCGTGCCTTTACACTGCTCTGTACGTGCTTTTCGTGCGGTGCATGTGTTTTCCATCCGTTGGGGTTCACACGCTATTACTTCACAGTGGGTGTTGGCTGCGCGTTCTTCTACACGCAAGGCAGACGGTGAGTGGTACCCTGCTCCCCCCCAGGCCTGATTGCGTGAAAAACTTCACGCGCACCCCTGAAATACACGCACACGCTCCCCCAGGCCAGATCGCGTGTAAAACTTCACGTGCACCTCTGAAATACCCGCACGCAGCCCAATCGCGTGTGAAACTTCACGCGCACCCCTGAAATGCCTGCACGCAGCCGAATCACGTGTGGAACTTCTCGCGCACCTCTGAAATACACGCACACGCTCCCCCAGGCCCGATCGCGTGTGAAAACACCCGCGAGCCCCTGAAATACACGTACCCCACTCCCCCAGGCCCGATCGCGTGTAAAAACACCCGCGAGCCCCTGGAATACACGTACCCCGCTCCCCCAGGCCAATCACGTGTGGAACTTCACGCGCACCCCTGAAATACACGCACACGCTCCCCCAGGCCTGATCGCGTGTAAAAACTCCCGCGAGCCCCTGGAATACACGTACCCCGCTCCCCCAGGCCAATCGCGTGTGGAACTTCACGCACACCCCTGAAATACACGCAAACGCTCCCCCAGGCCAGATCGCGTGTAAAACTTCTCGTGCACCTCTGAAATACCCGCACGCAGCCCAATCGCGTGTGAAACTTCACGCGCACCCCTGAAATGCCCGCACGCAGCCCAATCGCGTGTGGAACTTCTCGCGCACCTCTGAAATACACGCACACGCTCCCCCAGGCCCGATCACGTGTGAAAACACCCGCGAGCCCCTGAAATACACGTACCCCGCTCCCCCAGGCCGGATCGCGTGTGAAAACACCCGCGAGCCCCTGGAATACACGTACCCCGCTCCCCCAGGCCCGATCGTGTGTGAAAACACCCGGGAGCCCCTGAAATACACGCGCCCAAGCCAATCGCGTGTGAGAAACTTCTCGCGCACCCCTGAAATACACGCGCCCAGGCCAATCGCGTGTGGAACTTCACGCGCACCCCTGAAATACACGCACACGCTCCCCCAGGCCCGATCGCGTGTGGAACTTCTCGCGCACCCCTGAAATACACGCACACGCTCCCCCAGGCCCGATCGCGTGTGGGCCTTCTCGCGCGTGTAGGACTTTGGCGCACATTTCTTTCCTGCACAGGGACGCTACCGCCTGCTTTCGTGTGCCGGACATGTATGGGCCTGTGCGCGTCTTTGGCCGTGCGCTGTTTTTCCCTATTCGATTCCATGAATACGTGTTGTAGGCGAGCATGTGGGCGTTCTGCGCACTTGCCTCCTGTACTTCCCCCGTGACGCCCACATTTTCACAAGTTGTTCCCCATTCTGCGTGTGACGCCCCGTGTTACGCCTACTTTTGTTATGTGCACCGCGCTATGTGCGAATTCGCTGTGGCCTTATCGCACGGCGTTCGATGACCTGTGCGCCAGCATGCGCCAGCGTTCGCCGCGCACTTTTTCAGCGCACATCTCACATTTCGCACGTGCACGGACTTCCATGAATTGATGTGCGATGTTTTCTGTGCGATAATTGCACTTGCACTGCGATTTTCTCCATTTCTCTGCAAATCGCACGTTTTCGCACGCGTGCGCTGTTTTTTCGGCGCACATTAATTCCATGAATCAGCCTGAAAATGAGTAAATGTGTAAGCCTGAAAATTCTTTAGCGTTTAACTTAATTTCAATTGCACCCACTGGTATACAAAATGGCATTGGGCACTCTAATGTGTGCTAAATTAAGCAATGCCATGTCGCCAGCAATATCAAAACCATTTAATTATGTGCATTCCTAATTCTCATGTGGATTACGTATGCTTTCCCGATCTAATGTGATTACACGTGAAAATGCATGAGGCATAATAGGTAATACAGCGTGAAGGAGAGTTACGGGTCTCGCAGCCACAGAAGACCCTGAGTAAATGATCTTCATCTGGTGCACTCATTAAACTGTGGCTCCATCGCAGGCAGCAATGGCACATTTAGAGAAAAAACAATAGAAAGAAAAAAAATGCTGTATTGAAGCTAAATGTTCAGAATTTAGAGGATCAGTAAATGATATTTGCAAACACTGGCGAATTTCACAAAATGAATGCTTCCCCTAAATTATCCTTCCTTTTTGGTGCATGAAACTTGAGATCTCCTATCATTCCATAGTCAAACCTTCTCATCTAACTCCTCGCTCTGGTTCTCCTTCTGACAGCAGAATAGTGATCCTGGCCACTGGAGAATCGCATTGTCTCATTTGGAGCAGAGCACATTACCAGTCAATGGATGGCCAGTGGTGATGGTCATATTTACGGCATATCAATAGTTGTTTGCTTGTGATATTGTTTTATCTCATCATAAAGGCTGAGCCACGTAGACTGCTACTTGTAAAATCATGTCCAGTCATTCTTTGCACTGGTTCCTTGTGCCTTTTCGCTCATGGTTTGTTTCATCATCACCTTTATTAAGCTGTGCACCGTATCCACTCTGTCCATATGTTCACGTTTACAACCCAGTATCAGAGGGGTGGCAGTTTAGCCATTCTTGGCGGTCCTTTACATGATTATCGATTACTTTAATGTTTGCTTGTTGCATTATGACATGTATTTTGTTATGCTACAAGAATGTGTTAGATAGTTTTGTTAGGAAGGGGATCAGGGTGCCTTCACATTGTGTGTACAATTCTTCTGCAAATCCATCCGGACCCCGCTCTTGGCTCTTCATGAGTGATTTGATGCTAGTTGATGCCTCTTCTCACGTAGATGGCATTGTCATGCTCAGCAGTTATTCATTCATTTAGGAATGTGCATCCTATCCTGGACGTTGTTCTATTTGATGGTTTCCTCTAAGGAGATCATCACCTCCCGCAAGGGGTGGAGCCACCACCTTTGGGACTAGGGAGGTGAGCCAGCTAGAGTTAGCACTCCCTAAGGAACAGGGTAAGCGGTATCCCTCTGGAGGTGACTCCCTCTTTCAGGAGAGGAAAACTTCAGAGAGGGACTTAAGTCACAACCCCCCTCGGACACTAACACCTTTATGAGTTACGTAGAAGCTAGGGTGTTTGAGAACCCTATAAACCATTTAATAATTGCAGGCTCGTCTTCTGACACAATCTTTACTCAGACCTCGTCATAGAAAATAGCAGAGCAGCAACAAGAAAAGCCTCCTGGAGGCACGTCATGTGAGGAACAAATCAGGAAAGAGTATCTGCAAACCCTGCAGACTTTAATTGCACTGCAGTGCACACAGGAGGTGTGTCCATTAGGCAGACCTAATGCCACAAGTGGCTTCATACCCACAAGATTTAGAAATCCGGGCTCCTGGTGAGGACACCATTCTGCACAGGAGGGAATCTTATGAAACAAGGATACAATTGAATAGGTCGGGGATTTTACTCATGCACTCCCCTTCTCCCTGTCACCATAAAAGTTAAGTAAACACTCAATCTGTTGCACCCTGGGGTGGTCAATTCTTAATTTTTAAGAAGTTGCATAAATTAGCGTATAGAAAGGTACAAAATAAAACATCACAGAATTTTCAGTGTTGGTCATACAGGAACAAACACAAGAGCATGGACATTAGGTTTATACAGTTGCTTGAGCATTGAAGGAAGCATGAATCATCTACTGTCGTTAAATGGTGGACAGTATCGTAAAGAGACAAGTGAACACTTCGAACAAAGACAACAAGTAACAAATTGTTCTTCCAGAAATAGTGTCGATACACTGTGGTTAAAAGGTGCATCTACACTGCGGTGTTTAAGCCGTCTATAAGGGCTAGATATGCCTCATATCTGACATGGCCTTCTTCAGGACGGGGGACTGTATGAGCTGGATGTTCATTGAGTGCTATGGGAAAGGAATAGCCACAGGTACTCTAGTGGGGGACAATCTCGTCTATAAAGGTCCCAAAGGGCTCCTCTAAAATCGGGCTGTGGTCTTCAGGAAGTGATCTAAGCTGACCTCAAGGGGAATTGGTGTCCTCTTTTCTCCAGGCGCTTGCGAGCTGCGTGCGGCAAGGAAAGTACTCTGCAGGAAAATGCTGAGTGACTCTGTGGGTTTGTAGCTCGTAGACCAGGAAGCACAGCGTTGCTAACCCACAAGCCTGCACTGGGAGAGTGCGACGAGGCTTCGCGGATGAGTAACCAGTCCAGGGAGGCACAGCAGCCAGAGCAAGAACAGAGCATTTTCGCAGGGCTGAGGCAGGGCCCCGAGGACGAGCCACCTACAGAGCAGAGCACTGAACAAGCGGGAAAGAATAGAAGATGCTGGCCAATACAGAGTCCAGTTGATAAGTCTCTGTGACGAGAATATGGCAGAGTTCACTACACACCCCTCCCAGGAAGCACCGCCTATCACAAATAGGTACACAGTGACTCGGTAGCAAGATGAGAAAGGCAGAGAGAAGCACCAGTGTGCGGAAAGAACTGAGAAACCCTAGATTAGGGTGAGAGGCAAAGACAAGCCCAGTGTGGGGAAAGAACCAAGGAAACCCCGGAGTGGGGAGAGTACAAAGGAAAAAATCCCAGTGTGAGCAATGAGAAGGAGCACAGCCTCAGAGGGGGGAGGAAGGGACCAAGAGAACCCCAGACTGAGGGAAGACAGGACAGCCCTCCTGCACTTTACAAACTATATAAACT
Organism: Ambystoma mexicanum; assembly: GCF_040938575.1. NCBI lineage: Eukaryota > Metazoa > Chordata > Amphibia > Caudata > Ambystomatidae > Ambystoma > Ambystoma mexicanum. The sequence goes on from NC_090924.1 coordinate 749,752,962, forward strand.
GGAACCGTGAACATAGGCAAGGGTCTATGGTAAAGAAACAAAGGAGTGGGGGTCAGAAGCCAGCAGCCACCCCTTTCCTTGGGCAACTACCCAAAAGCCTGTCTTTTTCCTTTTGTTTGAGATAGGGAAAGGGCATCAAGTGAAAATGTCATTTTTTTGAAAGTTGGGAAAGGAAAGATTGATTTAGAAAGACTGCTCTGTGACCGCAGAGAGCAGTCTTTCTAAATCATACTGTCATACACCTGCCACACACCAGTGTGCACATCGTCTGACAAGTGTGGGCAGGAGAGAAAAGGAGCATCATGTGAGGTAAGTGTATGTAATGTATTGTTTGAGTGCATGTGTGTGTTTTGGGAGTGTGTGTTGGGCAGGGAAGGGGGTGTTGGGTTAGGAAATGAGAGATTCAGTGGATTAACCCCCTCCGCCCAATTCAATGGAATGCTGGTGGAAGAGGGTGGGTGGGGTTGGGGAGAGGTTTCCCTTCTGAGGGTGGGGGGAGGAGGGGAGTGACAGACTAAGATATTTCAGAATTTTAAGGGCCACACATAAAAGGCCGAAAGAAATCGTTTTTTTTTTGTGATCGGCCTTTAAAATGTGGAAATATCACATAGAAACAGGGGACTAAGGACCTAATTTGTGTTTAGACATCCTGACATCCTGACGAGCACCCTTTTACTAATCTTCTATATTAGAGTAGGGATTAGTAATAGGTTTAGGGAAAGATTAGGTCTGTTAATGCAGAAGAAAGAATAATATGTTTGGGAATCGTGCCTCCTGTCCATCTCCTGAGTCAGGCTTGCCACAATGTATTGGCACTTAAATCTGTTTCCAAAGACCTCATTCTCCTCTGCATTTAGGTGTGTTTCTTGGATCATTGCTACAGCAGCTCTTGCTTTTGTTAAGCTTTGTAATGATTTGTGTTATTTCATTATATTTTTAATTTCATTAACACTCTTTGTGGTTATTCGAATTTGGTTAATACTCACAGTCTATGACATTAGCTGACCACATGCAGATTTCCCATTATTTACTATGCAGAGTAGTGCCGGGGTCATGCTTTCAGCTTTGGTTTAGATTTCTTCTTCTGTTCTGCCTTGCTTTGTTTTGTTTTTCATAATGAACCTCAATGATATCTTTCATTTAGATGTCTCCATAGCGGGCTGTCTGGTCTCACATCGCTTCTCCCCTGTGAGTTCAACCTGCTCTTCTCTGGACTTTCTTTCTTTTTGTTATTTGATGCCATATTATTGCATCTCCAACGTCAATCTCTGGTATAAAGGGGATAAACACTAAGTGTGCCCACTGTTGTGTTCCTGTAGTTGATGCCTTTCTTCATTCCTGGGGGAAGATAATGGAGCAGCCGGCACTTCACCTTTGCAGGGCCTATTGCTATGTGCGCTGCTTCTGCTACAATCAAGGACATTTTGCTCCGGATGCAAAATGCACCACAGTGATATTAAATCCGTAAAAGGTCTAGGCTACTCTTCCCTGATCAGGACAATTTCAGCTCGGATACAAGAATGAAATATAAGTATGCAATTAACCCCCATTAAAATTCCCTATATAGAATAGGTCATCATACATATTCATTGCACATGTCCTAACCTGTATTCTTTTTTGGTTAACCGAGCCGAACTGTTGAAGAGGGTACCTGGCGGCAGAAGTGGCATGCCCGTAGCCTGCGTATCTGGAAAGTTATGCTCCTAATCATTATCGCATCAATGTGTGCAGTCAGCATCCGAACACTGATGGGAAAGCATTTCTTCAAGTTTGCAGGTAAGATAGGTCCATCCTTTGCATTGAGAGAAATCCTTGTCAGTCCCAAATCAGAAAAACCTGCCTAGCAACAGTAGCTACTTTCTAATATGGGTAATCATTTGCAGCAGGGCTTGTATCTCATTTGTGGGATGTATTGACCCACTTTGCTGTGCTATGTGGTATCATCCTGCCAGTTAGGGTGAAAGAAACTGCAACAATGATGGCAAAACGCTTGTGCGTGCCAAAAACCTACATAAAACGTGTGCTTCAGCACACAAAAAGAGGTATGCACAACCTTCCACCCATGGTGCATGCGTGGTGGAATAGAGCACACACTGCAGAAAATGTGCCAGTGGGCTCCATGACCAGCAAACAGAGTGCACAGAGAGAAGCATCACTTTGCAAATGAAACTTCAAAAGGTGCCTATAAATGACATTTGTTTTCTGCTAAAAACTCCAAAATGCCTATAACACAACACTTACAACATCCAAAATCTTGCTTGGTGCCAAAGTTCATGTAATCTAATGAAGCATTGGGAACATACAAAGTCCTAATGAGAAGAGCAAAACATTCTTCAGAAAAAACGGATTGTCTGTAAACCGACAGCCCCTGTCAGAATCTGGGTACAGTACCCTGGGCTACCTGAATGACAGCTGTCAGATGAGTGACTGATGAAACTTTAAAGTGATCTAAACTAAAAGTCTGCCGGATCAGAAAACATAAAAAGGATTGTGGCTAAAAAGAATACAGATCTCAGTTGCTTTTTATCCCACTTTAAGAAAGTAATGTATTTATGTTTGATGCAACAAGTTCGTTTTTTCCTGGATTTTAAATTAAGAATAAATTAGCTTGGCTGAGCTGCAACCCTTTGGAAGTAGACAAAAAGGTTTCTCCCAGGGGGAGGGATATCCTCTCCGCTGAAACTCACAGGGAGATGATAATTGTGGGGTAACCCAGACTCTTGTCCACAGAAAGAGAATGAACAATAGCAGACCCTTCAGCCTAGGAAATGGAGGTGTGAGAGGGTCGTAAATGGCTCCTGGAAGGGACAAACAGGGAGGGGGATGCTCCTAGACTCCAGGGAGAGAAAAAGGGGCATACCATTTGCTGTTAAGCATGAACAAAGAACAATCTTTAAAGACTCATAACTTGTGATTCAAAATGGTGAAAAATATACCAAGGACATATCTGTTAGTCTAATTTTTGGCTGCAGGTTTAAGAGGCAGCAGAACCGTGTGAAATGCTCTGGACAGGAATGGAAATATATGTGGTTTTATGTGAAATGTATGAATCCTAGAATTGTGAAAATTTACACACACATTCCTATGTTAAACGCATACCTTTGTGGAAATGTGCATAAAGTTTGGAAATTGTGTTCATAGCAAAAAGGACAAAATTCTGTAGAAAGTTGAGACAAGACCCCACAGCTACAGGATTTTGAGGAACAGATGCTACATAAAATATGGCATCTTTGTGTGTGATTTGTATAAAAGTGACCAATGTAGAAATGTGTATTTAGTATAAAATTCGATTTTGAGAGCAGTAGCTAAAGGGAGGTTTCTAAGAACTGTAAAGTAAACCATAAAATGTGACATCATGCAGCCTTGATCCAATCACTCAAATGCAAGGCGGAGATTAAGTTTTGACCCAATCCCAGCTCACAGGGGCAGGCTTAGTTAAGCCGGCCCATACACCCTTTTTGTGATGTCATTTGAAAGGATAAATAGAGAAAGCTGACAAAACATAGAGACTCACAGATCCACTTACTTTCCTGATTCCGGCGAAGCACTCTGATCCAGCATTCTACATACAGCTTTAACATCCTTCCAGATCCAGATGCCAAGACTCTTTCAAGCAGTAGAGGACTATTGACTTTCTGCAAGGCCTAAATCTTCAAACTTATTCTTGCAACCCAGTAAAGCTCTGTGGTGTGAGAAGGCCTTTTGAACTAGTATCCTGAAATTCTCTGGCTTGCTACCACTAAGCTTACCTGAGGAACTCACTATTCAGCTGATTAAAATACCCACAGACTAGGAGGGTTGATCCTGTGCAAATCCGGTGACCGGCCTAGCTGACCCGATCCCGTGCCTGATGTGCTGTTCTTTCTAGACCAGATCCAATCCATGACCAGAACTGACGGTCCAATTTAATAACTTATCCTGTGAGCATTAATAGGAAGAACTGTGACCCATAGTATATTTGCATTGTCTTCAGAACCATAGTGTTGATAAAACTATCTTAGCGCTGACTCTTTTCTCATCTGAAGAAGTACAGTATCCACAACAGGTGGGTTACGCTGATCACCTGACTGTAAGATCCATCTGTGGCATTCGCTTTTTCATAGTCATAATCTATTGTAATCAACCCATCTGTCATTTTCAATGCGCATTTCTGTTTTCCATTCTCGTGCCTATTTTACAAAAATGACCTTTACTAAAACCTCTATAACTCCCTCCGTTTTTGTGATAGAAACGAAATTTTAACTCCTACTTGTACCTAACATCCTTAGCTATCCGAAGAACCCACTGCAAAACTCCTGAATATTGCATAAGGAAAAGTTTGCCGCGCTTTTACCTTCTGAGAAATTTTACACGTGTGAAATAGCTTTCAATTGTTTCTGACTTGGACTTTGAGATTTCCATTGTTTTCTTTTGACTAACCCATTGCTTGTGATTGTTTGCAACTGTTCAAAGCAGCTCCCATATGAATTTATAACAATTTAAGTATTTTTTTTACCACATTTGGTGTTTTTGCTCAGTCAATTCCAAAGACAATTTCAAGGCCTTTCTGAAAGCTGCAGTCAATTCCCTTTTTCTCTTGTGTTTGAAGGGGGAAAGTGGGACTGATATTCTGTTTGATTTGTGCTATTCCTTTGCCTATTGGGGGTTTGAGGGGTGTTGCAGGGGGAACTCCTAACCATAGTGCAGAGGGCTTCAAACTGTGGGGCGCATCCCGTTGGGGGGGGGGAGTTGTGCCAGAGCCCAGCATGAAATGTAAAAAAAAGGAAATGAGAAGGGGCAGCTCACATGGTCACACTGGACCATAAAACGCTCTTAGGCATCAATGAAAAAATGGCCAGCAGTTGCAAATGGATATTCAGTCCTTTAGTCACAGACTGTTTGAATAGTACCCAAGGGGTTGTTTTTTCTTCAAATGTAAACGCATTGTGATATTTAAAGAATATTTATTCAGCAACAATGGTCAAAACTACTAGCTGCATAGTGAAGTAACTCCTCAAACTGGCCCACATTGGCCAAAAAAGATGCCCATTTTGACTGGCCTACACTAGCATTTTGCATTTTTGGTACGGTCATCGTCCTATTGTCCTATAGGCCAGTCCAAGCCTGCCGGCTCATCCATAATGGGTGAGGGGGCGTACACCCAGTGGCCACCTCACCCATTATGTAGGAGCCCAGCAGCCATCCCAGTGAAACACTGAGCACTCCCTCACCTGCTTTTTCCAGCTGAGGGAGTGCTCCTGGGCTGGCTGAACTGTCAAAGGGAAACACTGTTTGCCTTTGACAGTTCATTTCCCCAGCCGCACATGATCACTGAGACATGCAACGCTGGGGGTGTTTTGATTTGCCAGCCCAGCATAGCTCATTGGAAATGCTGGCTGGGGCATTGCATGTATGTATGTGCGAGGGGGTGCGCCTGCGCCTCCTCGCACATACGGGCAGAGCAACCTGGAGCGGGGCATTTTAGCAACCATGCGCAGGCCCCTGCAGAAGGTATGTTTATGGCGATTTATTTTTTATTTAAATGTGTATGGATGTGTGTATGCTTGTGTTATGGGACTGTGGTGGGAACAGGATGGGCGGCAGCACTGGGATAGTGGTGGGAGTAGGGTGGGGAGAGCCAAGGGTCTGTACTGGGAGTAGGGTGCGGTGACGGCACGCAAAAGTTCATAACGATTTCTACATACTGTCCATCTGGCACTTTTGGGGGGGCCCGGCCTGCCCACCCTTTGCTCAGGGGGGGGCCAGGCCAAAAAAGTTTGAAGACCACTGCCATAGTGCCATTTGTTCTACACCAATTCAAAAATATTCTTTTCTGTGCTGCATTTGTTTTGCGCTTATTCCTTGATTCCTAATGTATTAAAGATACTATTCAGTGTTCTGTCACCCCATTGGTGATTGTTGTTTACCTATTAAAATATATTGTGATTGAATTTTAAATACATAAATATTTACCTTTGCAAACTAGCCTGATTCCTGGTTCACTGTGACTGGGGTGAGGGTGGGGTTCTAGGAGAAGGGTGTGATACGAGTGGTATATCATTCAGAATACTGAATTTATAGATAAAAAAAGTAAGGATTTCAATTGCGCACTACATGCTGGGCTTGACTTGGGTGTGTCATGGATTGAAATCACTTACACATTGCCATGCATCCATAAACACCATGCTTATGACAAAATGGAGGACAAATAGCATGCCCAGCCTTTCCCACCATATGCCGAGAGAAAAGAGCTGTGTCGTATTGTAAACCTGCTATACTCTATTTCAGCCCATTTCAAGGGGTTGAGGATACACCAGTGAGCAGGATTCATTTCCTTGGGCTATTGTGCATCTGTGTCTGGGTACTCAAGCTGATAACCTGACACACCACTTGGGATCTCTTAGTTGGACATCTTTGTTCAATCGTAATTGTGATCAGTTATTTATAATGGGCTTAATACCTAGTGTTTCTAAGCGTAGACCACAGATCGAACCTGTGTTGCTCTGCACCGTCTTGCTTCCAAGACGAGCGCTTTGCCCCTGAGCTATCCTCCCGAGATTCAGGAACGGAGTTAAGGGGCAGAGATACTGTACTCTTCTGTAAATGGATAATCCCTCATCTCTGAGAGCAACCTGACTGGCCAAGGTGGGCGCTCAAGTCATAAGGCGAGTTTAAAGTTGATCCTGGGAGGGGTTAGGCTTTCTTTGTCCTTTATTTCTCTCTTTATGCTTAACAGCAAGGGGTTGACTCCTGTGACCTGTCTCCCTGGGGCCTCCAACTTAAAAGTTCCAGATATTAAACTTGTTTTGTTTTTTAGTATCATTGAAGGCATGTTGTTAACTTTTTATCTTTAAGTACTCAATATCCTAATGCTTAATTTCCAGGTCCATATGTTGGGATCCGGTTAAATGCCAAAATGTTGGGCACAAATTCTTGTCCAACAGAATGGACACATAACTGGTCCATGTGTGAACTTGACAATCAGCAATATTGCCAGGCACCTACTACTATATTTCAAAATACATATCTATTTGCACGTTTTAATGTGCATTTCCTCAATTAATAGAATATGGGTTAATTCTCAGAATGTGTGTGTGTTTTTCTGCATGGGCTGGTTATATTATGTTCTCCTTTCATTACAGGTTGTACTTTGGTTACAGTTGTGTTATAGAGGAACACGCATACCATCTTGCATGCAGGCACTTCAGAGTTACAATTAAAATATATGTTATTTTGTGGGTGAGGAAGACGGTGCACCTGGTGATATTTGTTAAACAGCCAACACCATCGTTAATTACTCTTTACACTTTACAAAGATGCCTGTGGCCAAAACAGCGGTGACATGGGGCTATTTCAGATCTGATGAGGCATGGGTCAGTGGAATAACTGATTAAAGGGAAAGCTGTCTGCACGCTTTGTGCCGCGGGTAGCTACAGTCAGGCCAAGAATTTTCTGGAGAGCGCATGCTCTCATGGGATGGTTGGTATTCCATGATCTTTGTATTGGTGCAAGTGTAATTGGCACAACGGCAAAAATTACCCTAGTGTAAAAACGTGTTATTATAATGCATTTTTGCTCCAGGGCAAAGGCTATTGCATGCATCGAAAGAATACGTCTTATGCACTAGTCAATTTTGTTTGTTCTAGTGCTAATTTCACTTGCACCAACACACAATTTCTGTAATACTGTCCATGCAGAGACCAAGACTGTTGCTGAGCATGTGGCTCTTTGCTTTGACACATTTGTTCCTTTGCTTGTCTTCTTGAATTTTGGTTGACCGATTGTTCCCATATTCCTCGACAGTTCATGGCTGATGTGTAGTTAGTTTCTGCAACTACGTTGCCCTCTTGCACCTGAAGTTCCTGTTCATATTGCATTTTTACCAAGGACTCCATGGGGAGCTAGCAGGGACGTAATTTCACCAAAAAGCTAGGGGTAGCGAAAGGGGCATCACACGACCCTTGACCTCTAATGACATCACAGGAAGTGATGTCATTCCCGCCACCCCACGTTACATCACGGGAAGTGATGGTACACAACCTTTCTCCCCTCGATAAAACAGGAAGTGGCATCACATTGTTCCTCAGTACACTAAGAAAAATATGGTTAAAAATCACTATAATATGATATACATTTCCTACAAGAATGGATCACCACATGTAGCGTTAATATCAGTGTGTACAGGCCCATATTACCAAATTACTGTGAATCTAAGCAGACGTTCAACACAACAACCTGAGCTATTGTGCATCACTTGGGCTAAACTGTAAATAGACAGAGAATCTCAAAGAGGCCTAAACCCCAATGCGCAGACATCCAGTGTCTGCCAAGTGTTCCCCATTCCCCGTTGTTAGCTCCCTGGTCCCCTCGCGTGACCCAGTAAGGACGTCTGGCAAAACCAGACGTCCACATCGGGTCCTGCGAGGGAACCTTGTAATATTGCGGAATGGGTTTAACGGGTCCGCCACCATTAGCGGCACCCGTTAACCCATTCCGCAATTCTTATAGTGTTGCCCAATGATTTTCCATTAACAATTGCCTGTATCCAATATTCTACAGTATTAAAATCACACAATTCCCATCCCCGTCATCTCCTGTATTAGCATGTGTTTCACATGTTGTCCCCCATGTTTTGCCCAGTCGCCAATTACAGCGGTGCCTGATACTAAAATGGCCACAGCGAAGACACAGACTCTGTTCATGTATGATAATGATGTAAAAGCTGATTTCCACACATGGCGCTTGGATTTTTTGCCAAGCACCAATCACAAAGTTGAGAAAATATACTCTACCGCCTTATGTCAACAATGTGTGTTCTCGATAATGGGACACAATGAGGCTGTGGCAAAGCAAAGTCTCTATAGTCACAGCAAGCATTGAACAATAAGGGCGATTTAACATTTATGGCTTAACACTAACCCAGAACCCTAACTATTAACCTTATTCAAAATATACATTATTAACAGCAATCATTGATGACATAGCAGGAGGTTTTTACCTGTATTGTGGCAGGTTACCACTTGGCTAGACAAATTGGGTTTGTAGTATTTGGCTTTGAATAGTGTGGACTAAGTTTGGAGTGAGATCCAGAAAGAATGACTTCAGTGGAATTTCCAGACGAAACACGCAAACCCTAAGCTAGTGACCAAGTTGTTTGCAACTTTATCACTGACAGAGTAGGCGAAGGATGAGGCAGACTCATAGAGGGTGCTGGCTGGATACCTTTAAACTGCATTTTGGGAGGATGCTCCAATCAATTACAGTCAGCGTGAGATTTGTCCATGGCGATGACATAGGTGTTCTTCCTCTCTCAGGGGGGTGATGACAACTCCTCCTCCTGCTCAGTGGTGTCCTTGGACGTACAACATCTGTCTGCAGTGTCTCGTTTCACCGAGGGTGAAATTGGAAGAATCAGCAGCTGGGAGGAAGAGTGTGGACCAGTAGAAAGCCCAAAATTGAAACTTTTAAGCCCACCACTTCTTCCACATACTTGTTGTACTCTCAATTACGTTTCCCCTACCTCTTCTAACAAATTAGCACCCCTCCTCAAACCCGCCAAACCATCTTGCACTCCTGTTTACTCATTTGTTCCTCAAAACGGTTAACAACTTATTCTCAATCACCTGTCCTTATCTTTCTGAACTCTTTGATTTCTCTCTGCTAGAGAAATCTAGAGATGGATTGCAGTTGTTTATCAGGAAGCCAACAGACATCCCTTGATTGTGATGGGCCTTCTTCCATGACCTAATTTCTTCCCTTAATGTCTGGAGCAAACGGTTGCTCTGGGATATCGTGTATGACTTAGCAACACCAGAGCATTATATGTTTAATGAGAAGTCAAAATTGACTTCAGAAAAATTAGAGAGTACCCAAGCAATTTTTAAGGGCATATTTTTGTCAGTGCCAGGGCTTTGGTTGTGCAATATTTCACTGATTTGGACACATACCAATAAGCTATCGCGGGTAGAGTAACTGGTGAGCAGACATGAAAACTAATCATTGATATTCATAATCAAAATCTACATACTTCCTAATGTCACGTGCAAATTGAAGATTCTGAGTATGCCAAAGAAAGAATAATATCCATCCGTAATTTTGGCTTGGGCCTTGAACTGTAAGATGGAAAATAATCATATGTTATTGTGTGCCCCAGAAGGCAATAGTTCTAGGTTTCTTAAATACAGATGGTCCCTTTGCACACCAAACTATCAGCTGATCAGTTTCTGAAACTATACTGCACCACCACAATGGTCCTTTCAATACACTGTTACCCTCAACCTTAAGAGGATAAACATTATGAATTCCACTTAGAATGGTTGTATTTAAACAAAAAAAAAGAAAGAGAAAAAAAATCTGTATTGAAGATGCAATATCCATATAGCAAATGCAAATTGTGAGATCATAGTCATTACAGATCACCAATCATAATCAGCATTTTTAAGCACCATTTTCTACCATTTTAATATATTCAGCAAGATCCCAAAGAGAATAAAACTATTCCTTTACTACGTTTACTTCCTACTACTACAATCTATTAATGTTCCTACTATCACCCTCTACTACCAAGTGCCACTCTACTACCTATTCCTCTCACTCACAACTCCACTACTCCCACTATGCACTGCCTCTACTCCTAACTACTACTTCTGCCAGAACTACCATTACAGCTCTGTTACTCCTTCTCTACCTCTACTCCTCACACTCTCCACTTTCACACACCAGCAATCCACAGACCCCTTTCTCCAATAGCCTCTGCACTCCTTTCACTCTCACCTCCTCTGGTCTCTCGGACATCCTCCACCTTCTCCTGCCCTCACCCAACTAATCCACACCCAAAAATTCACACTGACTTACTTAAATACCCCACTCCCTCTCAGGATAGTCTACTTTCTCTTTCCAATCAATTTACCTTACTCCAGGGGGTGTGGATGTAATCCCCATCCCCTTTTCTACACAGTATTTCTGTGTTTCTGTCCTTGGCAGAGCAATAGCCCCTAGGGACTGCTGCCCCCTATGGTTTGGCCTCTCTGAAGACCTTCTTTGCATAATATCACCCCTGGTGGTTTAGTGGATGTTTCAATGTATCCATTCCCTGGTGGCTTAGTGGTGGTTTTCATGAGCGTGGGCTTTGGTAGGCTTTTCTGCGGGAGTCGCTCTCCCCGTCTCCCTGCTGAGTTCTTTCAGCACCTCGGTGCAGCAGTTTCCTTGGGCTGACTTTGCCCCCTTCCTGGCAGCTGGTGTCATACCGGCTGCTGCATCCCGTGGCAAGGCCTTCTTCGGCAGTGAGTTGCATATGTTTTATGCCCGCCAGGCATCCTGCACACTGCTGCTAATGTGGTGCCGGTCTGGCTCGCCGGCCCGGTGTTACTGGTGTTGCACTGCGGCTCAGGCTCTGTGTTTCATCCATGCTGCCAGCAATCCAGGTAAGGAAGGGATGGGAGGGGGTAAGCCTGCATTGCGCCAGCACCGCAGGTTGTTTGTGGTCGACTCCCACATTTAGGGTCCTTAGAGAGAAATCTACATGCCTTCTTTTGAGGGCATCAGGTAATATTATCCCCACCAAAAATATTTCCTTATATATGGTTGTTTGGAACGCCCGTAGGCGATATTTCTGGGGGGGATAATTTTTGAGGTTTTTGGGAGCGGTGGATGCGGGGGTGTCCCCCCACTCCTTTAAAAATAATGCAGGGGTTGCGGGGGTGTCCCCCGCAGGTTCCATGGCTTAATATTGCAGCAAAAATATGGCAATATTTTTGTATGGCGATATTTTTGTATGGCGATATTTTTGCGGGGATATTAACACATGGAACCCTTTTGAAGTTGCAGCATATTCAAAGAATTGCTACTAATACCTATATACCACCATAGCAACTGTACGAATATTTAGGGTTTGCAAATACGAATTGAAACTATTAAACTTAGTTATGTAGCACATACCTCCTCCCAATATCAGTCAGGGTTTTACTTAGGACAGGATTTATGTCTTAAGCCATGGAACATTTAGATGCACTACAGTTTGTTGAGTATGAAACAGATTGCATAGCTTAAGTGTATAAGATTATCAAGAATGCACGGGGAGACTATGGGAGGGAGGGCCCGCTGGACCTTTGGTTTCTTTTTGACATTTTGGGTGGGAGTGTAAGTCTCTGGCATGGGGGAGAGTTTTCCATATGTAACCCCTTTCATTTGTTCTTTTAAACACACATTATCCAGCACAACACTCCCTCATGGACTGAGAGGGCAATACACAGTGGCAACCTGTGGTACAGGAGCTGGGCACCACAATTCATAGCACCGATTGGATATCCATGAGTAGGAGAAACCTACAAGGCACAAAGAATTGCAGCGTACCCTGTGTGCAGTTTTGAACATACAATTGAGCCTCCGCCTGCCACTGCTTGGAAAGGGTGATGGGTACCTCGAATGCCTTCAGCTCCTTAGTACCCACCTGCCTGCTCATGGATACTGTACTCATGCATTGAGAGGAAACAATCATGCTTATCTTTTTTTTTAAACATAGCACTTTATTTTGCTTCAGATACTTTTGAATAACAAGAAAACATTAAATAAGGTGCAGAAACTATATACATGGATTCAAAGGAGTGCTTCACACTGAGCCACTTATTCATCACATGTAATGGGTGCAGCTTCCCAATAGTATAAGTGAATAATGATAGTACATCTTCTCAAGCCAGGATGCAGCTAATAATATTCAATTGGGTTACACAGGGAACATATGGGTTGCTGGATAGTGTTGCTAGGGTAAAAACCCCGGGACGCCCCCCTTTCCCCCCCTCCACCTCATAAACACTCCCGGGGTCAGTGTGCTAGAACCTCCACAGGAACACACATCAGAACAGTGGTATCAACACCAAACCTCTCACCGCCAATTGAACGAATGCTCCTGGAAATCCATATATGTGCTGGGAGAATAAAACACATAGAAACTCCTGTAAAGCTACATCCATTGCCAGCTAAATGCCCTAACTTTTAGGACACCCTAAATGTTCTGATCCCCTGACCTGTTAAGATGTTATTATGAAAATGGAGCAAACGGGATCTGCTTATTTATTATTGCATTGAACTTCAGTAGTATATTCTACGAAGGTGTCACCAATTCTGGTGAGTCCCCCATCAGCTGGTATAGAGACTGGAGGTAGGCCACCCGCCTTTAGGGATTTAAGGCATATGCCGTGTTTTCGTCCTGGCAAGTGTTTGTATATGGTGCATGCAAATTCTAGGGGTGTCAGGTTATCAAGTGTCTAATCAGTGGCAGGTGCTTACTAGTTCTTTTTATATGAAATGTATGTTGACATTGAGTTCTTTTCTAGGCCATAGCGATAAGGGGTTGAGTCTGATGTTGTCAGTGGCAAAAGGTCGGTGTAGAGTGCGCGAGTTGAGGTTACCAAGGTATTGGTGGATCAATACGCAGTGAACATAGAGTTCTCTCCAGATAGTGTTGAATAAACATCTGGTGGAGGCAAATTGTTCGGGCTGTCCCTGATCAGGTGATTTGGGGAAGTGATATTTAAGGGCAAATCCTGATGGAAGGTCCAGTTGAAGTCCTGGATAACATACTGGTGTTTGCTAGTTTGCGTGTCTAACATTCCGGCATGTGTGCATGTGTGTGCGTATGAGTTTCCAGACTGTGTTGGATTCTGAATTCCAAGAAGTCTGAAGTCATACATTTGTGTGCGCTGATAGGACCTTTCTGAGCTTGAGGGAAGGGATTTGGGTGGTTTGTATGTTGATCTGGATAAGGAAAGTGAATGTGGGTGTTTAGATTGCACTTACTGCCCCTATCTGTCGCTGGCAGGTATTGCACTTTGCTGTTTCAGATTTTCCTCAGGTCTCCCATTCTGGACACCTTAAGGGAGGCAGATGTAACCAATTTCATTGAATTGCTTGTGCCACGGCAGTCAATTAGATGAAAGCATTTCACGGTGCCGCAAATAAACTGTGCTTCGGAGCTGACACTTTAGCAAATTAACAACAAAATGAAATTATGACATATAAATAAAATGTCACTCTAAGGTGGCCCCTATTTGCACTAGTCCATGAAGAGTTAGTGGTGAAAATCTTCCAGATCTGGATGGGACACTCATCAAGATCTTCCTCCTTAAAGTTCTTGAATCCTTGAAGTTTTGTAGTTTAATTGCCTGGGCATGCCTCTAAATACTGGGGACTGCCAACCTGAGGGCTGAGATTGGCCTAGTCAATAGTAGATTGTAAAAAGGTGAATGTTGCTGGATAACAAGGAGGAGGGAGGGATTAAATGATGTAACCGACTTAGTCAAAAATTGACAGCCGTGCATCTTGAAAATGAGATGTTTTTGGTAGGTATTTCTTCTGTATTCATTCCATAATAACATTTATTTTAATTCACAAGATCACTTAGAAGCCTGAAGCATATATAAACTGCTGGATGGTCCAATCTATAGTTGGCCTGAGGCTTCAAATCAGATAACCTGGGCAGTGCAAATGCGAAAGTTACGTTATGCCACTGAGCCCTTATACAATGTCATTCGCCAATGCAGTGGTCCCACCACCCTGATAACCACTGCCTAAGTGCAGCAAATGGCCTACATTCCTATCATGCATGAACTAATCCATATGAGCCTTAAAACTGGGTGATGCACTGCATGGCACCACAGGCAGAAATATTCTGCTTCAGGGCACCACATTATGCACCACATTATGCACCACTATATGCACCACTGTATGCACCACGTTACAAAATAAATCACAAATGCGAGTGCGCAATAACAAACGGAGAAAGGTGCAGTGTTAAAATGGCCTTAAACTTTGAAACTTGCATTGCTAAGATTTACAGTTTTCATTTTCAGTTCAAATCACTTGGGTTTTCACTGGATTTAGACGTTCTTCAACTGGGTTGGATGGAATTAAACGTTAGCAAGAAACCGATCAAATCGTTCAGTGTGTGGACCAGCCAATAACAGGTTTCATTTCTAGTAGGACAGCCGTAGCCTTTTATCCTTCCCAGGTCAATAAACACGTTTTGGTTTTATTAACATACATTGCTTACGACCCTTGAGGTTATTTCATTTGAAATTATCATCGTTGCATACACCCCCTCTTTCTCTCTTTTTACCGCCCTTTTCTGAAGGAATCCGGAGTTTACGTAGGCATGAACTAAACATAACACTGGCAATGGCCTTCTGTTTGGATTTGGATTTCCAACGTATCTTTTTCAAAAACACTTGCGCTCACCAGTCGTGCGTCATCTCGGGGTTGCAGTTTGGCAACTCTTCTTTTTGTGAGTTGATTCGTTCATCCCAATAGGTTTTGACATTTGGGGCGGAGCATGCCACGAGACATTTGTATTTCTAATTGTAGAAATGAATTCTTTACATGCACGTTTCGATTTCCACTCCCTACTTGAATCACACAGCTTTAAATTGTGAACCTTGATGTAAAATACATTAGCAAGCCCTGATTGGGTTACGTAAATCAGTATTTTATAACACGGTTGTAATGCTCTTTTTTCCTTTCTTATAATCAAATATCCTCTTATCCTGTCCCCACTGACTATCCAGCCGCCAGGCCTAATTGCTACTGTGTCAATTTATCCAATTTCCCACATGTAATCTAAATTGAATTAGAGTCTAAGCAAACACACTTGATGTATTGGATTTAGTTGGAATCAAATGACTCCGATGTTGAATCATCATGCCCAGCCATTAATGGTTGCAATATGTAATGTCGGCCCACACATACATGTGCCCAGTCAAGAACATGGCTTTGCAAGATTAAATACATGTCAGGCCAGGAAAGACAGAGGAAAGAAAGGATGAATCAGACAGAGAGGTAGAGAAACGTCCTCTTTGGTTTTGTCTTGACGAAAGCCCACATATCCTTTCAGATGAGTTGTACTCATAACAATCCTTTGTGTGCTTATAGGCAAGTCGCTGAACCTGAACTAAGCAAAAACACACGAGCCAGTGGGCTGGATCAGGTGGTAACAGCCGGGGCCCAAGTTAAAGGGCTGAGTGAACCAAGGCCCTTAACGAGGGGCCTCTGGTGCCGATGCCACCCAATTCTGCCCACTGGCTCGGGGTGTTATTGCTATTAGCACCCTGGGTTTTCAATCCTCGTGACGTCCCGTTCATTCAAACAAATACTTACCTAATATTGCCGCCATGGAAATTTTCATGACAACTTGGGGCATGGAGCTGTGGTGCCGCCGCTGCTAAAAGTAGAGGGTACGTGAGGTAGGGGCGTGGGGAGGGAGAAGAGCAGAGACTGGGGGTAGTGGAGGATGGGGGAGATGGTGGGTGGGTATGAGCAGCCTTCAGGTTGCTCAGAATGTGGGCTTCTACCGAGAGGATCAGCCCACGTTCCGAGCAACCCGATTTGCCCCTGGGTGCTAACGAACATAACTTAGGGTACCATGTAGGCAAAACCTTGTGTTTCCTGTCACGGAGTGCGTTGAGAAAGGACATAACACAACACATGTTATTCAGAAGATCCCAAGCATTTTATTAGTTAACCAAAGAATAACATGCTTGAGGTAGATGACGGAAAATAACTTTACCTTACTGCATGGGAGGTTCAAATATGCAACTAAAAATAGGCTTGAGTTCAGTGGAGTTAATGTTCTTTCAGGTGTTCATGACCTCACACTCAAATAGGGAACATAGCCTAATTAGGAGGTTGTCGAATTCAAAAGGCATGTCAAAGGAAAGGTTACTGCCCAAGAAACAAGCCTAATGTGAATTGCAAAGCAATGAATCATGAAGAAAGAAAAGGTATTTTTGCAAGGTTCCTGGTGTCGGCTCATCCTAGCCCCAATCCAATGTCCATTACAACACCTGTGCCTTCGTCTTCAGGTTGTGAGTTTGTGGGTTTCACAACCCATTTCTGAAGAGTTGGTGGTAAGGCACTCACGGTCTTGCAGACTCTTACATTCTCTTCCAGAAGCCTGAGAAAGATGTGACATTTTTTCAACATCAGCAAGTCCACCAAAGGTTTCGGGGATGTCCTTGTAAAGATGACTGTCACTTCCCTGTTCTGGGGTTCTGGTCACCAAAACACTCAACATACTCACTACCACTGTCATAGCTTCCCTGCTCCCCTGTGAGGAACCATCTTGTACCTCCTTCCATCTTTAAAATCTGACTGGGACCAACCTTGACCACTAGAACCTCTCTGGTCTCTCTGGCTAGTAGGGGTACCTGCTCTCCTATCACTTCCTTAGTTCTTGCAATGCTAACTCCTCCACTAGCTTTTCTCCATCTTCCTCCCCAGATGGTAATGGCTCTCTCCTTACAAACGCAATAGTCTCCTTACAACCTCAGTAGTAACTCTCACTTCAGATGGTAACAATTCTCTTTACAACCTCCTCAATAATTGTTTCCAGGGGGTAACTCACCTTCTCCACTTTAACTTTCTCTCTCAACCTCCTCCAAATAACTATCCAGATGATCACTCTCTCCCTCCAACCTCCTCAGCATAACTCTTTCCAGACTGTAACTATGTCCCTTTCCTTATTTTTAAGTCTCTCAAGATGGTAACTCTGGTCTTCCACATTACTTCCCCCTCAAACCCTACACCATTCTCCTACCTGCTCTCCTCTTAAGAGAGCTCTCGCTTTTCACTCTCCTCCAAACACCTTCCTCTAGTGCCTTCTTGAACATTCCACATTCTCTGACTGAGCAAGCTTGCTTTTATAGTTTGGCATATGAGCCCATAAGTGGTACGCAGGGACATGGAGTGCACCTATGTAGTATAGGTGTGTTCTCTGTTTGGACCAGCTGCCTGTGATAATGTGGGATGCAAGGGTTAGGCCTGAGCCTATAATTAGCCCAGTCACCATCTTGGATTGATAAAATACTCTGGACATGCATTAGGTACCCCTCCCATTTAGAGCCCTGATGACATTGATTGTTTTGAACTGAATCACTATACTCTCAAGATATACATCAAAAGCCAAGTAAGTAAAGGAAGTTGCTTGTTGAAGAGATAAAGCTTTTGCTGTGCAGAAATTGCTACTTTGTAATTCCAGTGATGCTAGTGGGAGAACTATGCTATTTTGTATTATGCCTTGCATGGGTAGTATGTCTCATTCTTGTGAATGTTTCCCTTTGGCAACTATGCTGCGTAAAGAAATGGATTTCCACATTTGCTGATGAGTTCAAAATTCTGCAACCCTATTTCCTTATAGGGGAAGGTTTCAATTCATATGGTGTGATTTTTGCTCTGGCTATGGGGCTATAATAGCTCACTAGAAACTCCAATATTATGGCTGGTGGTATACTCACGGGGTTTGTTCTTGACCCCTTTATCCTGACTGTCATTGGTGGTTATAGGTGGGATAGTTCTCCTGTGACTGCCCCCTGCCTTACTGGGGGGATCCAGTGAGGGCGGCCGGGCGATCTCCTGTATATCTCCTCTGAGTCCAGCATCCACTAACTCAGGAAGGTCTCAGGCCCCTTTAAGAGTCCCACTGTAGGTGACCAAGTTTGGGCAGGGCACTTTGTCACAGTCTACGTTGGGAGGAATGAGAGCTTGCCAGGGATATCATAATTCCAAGTATTCAATGATTTACTAGTTGGCGCACATCATCTTTTATGTAAAAAAGATACCATTCCCCATCCCAGGACCTTTTCTCCTGAATATCTGATTTGGTAAACTAGGCAGCTAAATGACAAAACTAACAAACTAGCTAGTGTAGCCAGTAAATGTTTTATTCTTGGACCACATCTTTGATTTTTAAATGTGGTAGTAATATCCACTTGTCAACAAAGTTATCTTTTCTAAGGGTTCTTGTGAAAGGTTCCCAGGCTACAAAATGTCTATCCATTATCTTGGTCACTGTGAATGACCTGAACAATCTTGTATCGTCTTTGGAGGCATGAAGCAAATCGGTCACATCAAAGCCCTGTCACTGCCTAAAAGGAATGGTTTTCTGGAACCTCTGCTGTACTTGCTCTTGCCCTAGTCAAGAGGCATCAATGCTAATCAAAGTCATATGCTTAGTTGCTCAAGTCTCTGCCCGGGAAACTGAGTTTGCTTCAGTTACTTGGTGCTAAGGGACTGCATTTTAGTACTTTATCATTTAGCGATATAGTCTTTACCTCTTACAGCTGAGAACATATAACCCTATGGCTCTTGTTTTAGTTTTGGTTAGTCAATGCAAAATCTTATGTCTGCCCAGCCCCTGCTTTCTGTAATAGGAATAGTTGTTCAGCATGAAAAATAGAGCAATTATTCATAGATGACTACTATAGGATCCATTTACTAATGGACCATTTATGATTTAGAATAAACAACTCTAACAGTATAATTTAAATTTAGAGAGAAATATGGAATTAATTCTGTATACTTTACATCAATGCATGCAGACTTTTATTAAATATAATTGTAGCTATGTTTACAGTTTTGTGCTGTTGCTGTAGTTTCCTTTTCATGGCCCAAATGGTTAAATCTATGACAACATATGCTGAGTCTGTGTATGCTAGTTTAGATGCAATAGCATGAATGCAATTGGAATGCAAAATTCAATGTCCACACACATAGTAAAATGTTGATGAACATTTATAACATTCCAACAAATTAAACCAAGTAATTATCCCAAGAGAAGCATCTTGGATTGATAAATGTAATACGATTTACCCTAATGGATTAAATGAAGAATTGAAACTGTACTGCATTTTGTATACATTTGTTAAGCATGACCTTAAAAGGAACATTTCTTGAACTAAATAGGGTTGTATTAGATTGCACAATGATTTCCAATTTAACATTAAAACAAATGTGTATTATATAGCTATCTGAATTGCTCTTTGAATTTAAATAGACTGGTTCAGAACTACTGGGAGTTATTGCACAACATTACCACACAAATGTATGAGCGTTGAAACTACCCTGCATTAATTGCTTACATTAATTATTGTCTGACTGTGTTAATTGTGTTAGAATATGGTATAGCATTGTGATTATTCTAATTACATTTACTTACAGTCTAATTTACTAACATAATTGATCTGAATTGCATATTACTGTATAAATCCATACATGTTTGAACTAGCTTGTTCAATGTACTCTTATTGAGTAGTTTTTGACTATGCTCATTGTATTACAAAGTGGTATGCTGTTGTGACATTTTAACCACATTGATTCTAATGGACATTCTAATTACACTAACCTAGAATCTAATGGTCTAATATATGTTTTGAATTGTATACTGCTATTTAGGTTTCACTATGGAATATTGACTAGTATAACTATCACTTGTGTAACAGGGATTGTCTAAATAGCGATGTTTTGAGTTTTATTCTATAACCATTTACCTGTGTAAAGGAAACAGCTTCTTACCATCTAAAAACAAGCATGGAAAAGCTGCATAAAGAGATAGGTTGGTTCCCTGTATCTAAGGATATACATACCACAAGTAAGAAGGCTCTATCTAAACGTATAGGTTTATGGGATTGGCTCGAAAATTATGACCATTTAAGTAAACTCACAAAGTACCAATTTGTGCAGTACAGACTCTACATCTACCTGTAGCCACAGTTGTACCTAAACCTGAGTCCCTCTAGTAAGCTTAGACGCTTCCTTCTCTTGCTGCGTCTGGATTGTCTTCCGGTATTAGCCAATAAGTGGATAGAGAAACATATATTACCACACGAAAGATATTGTCGTATGTGCAAGAACTCTTCCATCATCGAAACAGCTATGCACCTTTTAACAGCCTGTCCTACAATGCTTGAAATATACGAACAATGTTATGGGAAAGTGGTCCATAATCCTGCCCACATAGAAGAGCCATGGTTTTGGCATCATAGCCTAAATTCAATGTCTATAAAAACTCAAACAGCGATGTACAGCATATGGCTGAATATCGAGAAATCTTTGGCAATAAGCATTTAGCCCTATAACAGTTAAATCACGCTAATGCGAATAGGACTAGGCAGACCTAAAGTATATATCACAAGTCCTAAAAGACCGCTTCCTTTTATTAGGTCTATGAACTTTGGCTTTTAATCTAATGAAACTAGCTGAAAGTATATACAGTTTTTTAGACCAGGAAAGGGGAGACACTGATTAGTGTAAATTCTAAGTAATATGACTATATGATGACAAATTAACTAGATCCATCATTGATAATTCGATCATAAGAACAACTTGTCTCGAATTAGAAACATATGTCTCCCCTTGTCCCGTTTGACTTTGGCTTGTTTATTTTGGTTTGTTTAATATTGTTTGATCTTATTTTATTGATGTTATATATCAGTACTTTATTCTTTAATATACATATGTGTAAAGTTTATATTCTAAACTGTATCACATTGTTATTAAATTAATTTACCTGTGTATTATGCATTAAAAGTTGAATACAAGCATAGCTATGTTAAACATATTGATCACCATTATCCTAGAAGATTAGCTCATCAGAACTTGGCATTTTATACATGTGGGACTTTAGGAGTAACAATGAAAGATTATTTATAGCCACTTATTAACGTTACTCTACTAGTCATCCATGATATAGGCATCTGTAGGTTACATTAATGTATATTGGATTGACACCTAAAATGGGGCCTTCCACCATTTTGGATGGGGCACATTTTTGTAATCACAGATCTCATACCCCATTTACGATCAGTGATTAGCTTAATGAGTTTGAAACTTGTTTATTTAATAGGAGAGTTTAGTCTATGTCCGCCCACCATTTTGGAATTAATATGGTCCATCTATGTATGTTAACAATATAACAGATGGGGGTGTGGCCAGAAGCTGTCGGATGAGGGTGTGAGAGCTGAGAGCCCCATTGCTGGTAACTCACATCTGGGAAATAATCCTGAACATTTGAAGCATTGGCTTTGTGATTCGGGGCCGTTCAGCTCCCCAAGGCATTAAGATGATTGACAGTGCTCTTTGTGTGACAATCTGTAACACTACATACTCCACCCTCTCTAACTGTCAGGTCGACAGAAGGATGCCATCTTGGGAGGGGCAGGTTATATCACAAAAACAGTGAAAGCATTCGCACCACGGGCTGACTGCCTCCTGTAATCCTGGATGTGCGGATCACTGTTGCAGGACAGCTACATTGCAGAGTGCCCTAGAAGGTACCACAGTGGGCGTGCATGCCTGATGACAGCAGATCTTTGCGAGCTATGGGAGGCCTAATATGGCTCTGTATGGGAGACCTGCTGTGGCTGGATATTATTGAGGAGGACATTGGAAACATGGGTGTGAGGCAGTTCCCCTCTCCTTGATGCCGTGAGGAATATTGGTGTTGGAAAGTTGTGACAGCTTTGGGCAGCTTCTCACAGATCCTTGGAAATCGATGATAGAGAGCGCTGCTGGAGTTGACGGAGCAGCAGACTGTTGGAGGTGGAATTGAGGGACCTGTCTGTGGAAAACCCTTTTTTCTTTGGCTGCACAAGAGTTGAGTGTGATACTGACTTGCTGTTATATTGAAAGGGCTTGTGCCTGGAACGTGCTGCAGATCTGGCAGTGGGGGCTCTGTGGAGTGGGGATTGATCTTCTGTGGTGGTGCCGAGGGCCCTACGATGGTGAAGGGGCAGAAAAAGATTGAACAAATTGTAGCCTCCAAAGGGAAAATTGAGAGACAAGTATCAGCTGCACACGTTCCTGTTCCTGTTGTGGCCACGAGTCATGTTGGAGAGCAATCTCCTCGATATACAAGACTCTAGGGAGTCTAGGGAGAATAGGATCTTGGAGATGGGATCTGATGTTTCCCTAGTACTAGCTGACATGAGAAAAGTTAACAAGAGGGTCTCGAAGGTGGAACAAAGAATCATTAACATGGAAGATGCTCTGTTGACGCTACAAAATAAAGTCAATAATCTGGCTGGGGCCACTAGGATCCTTGAAAACAGAGCATAAGATGCAGAGGGAAGGTCCAGGCAGTGTAATGTCTGGGTGCTCAGGATTCCAGAAGGAGAGGATGGCCCTAGGGTGGAACTGTTTTTTGAAAGAAAAATTTATTCTGGAAACCCTGAAGATTAGAAGCCTTTTGAAATGGTTCACTGAGTGCCAGGAAAATATCCGCCAAGTGCCACCGTTTTGGGGAACATCTGTTACCGAGAGTACCTCCATGTGTTATGGTAGCTAAATTCCTTAATTTTTGGGATAGGGATGAAGTGCTACAGGAGACACGCAAGAATGGCCATTTGAAGGTGGGGACTTCAAACATCCTGATGTTTCCACATTTTACCCAGGAGGTCTAGAAGCAGAGAAGAGCATTTGATGCGGTGAAGAGGAAGTAACCTCAAATATATGATATTCTTCCCTTTCAAGATAAAGGTCCTAGCAGATGCAGGGCTAACTGTTTCATGTCGGTGCAGGAGGCTTGGGACTGTTTGGAGTCAAGAATGCCCAGGGGCCCAGGACGGGTAACACTGCATGGAATTACGGAAGAGGACCTTACAACACACACATGAAATTGGAGGTCTCTAAGGAATTTGCTCAGGAGACATTCCATATTTGGTAGTGGAAACAGCTCTTGATGTTGTATGAGTGAGGAGTGACAGAGAATTGTCCTGACACATTATAATGTTGCTGTTCTTTTTTAGGGGGAGGGCTTGTTATGTTGCTGGTTGCATTTCTGTACAGAGAGAGCTGGTCTGGAGGTGCATAGTTGGGGTTGGTAGCTAGGTGTGACTTGCTTGCAATTTATGAGACAAGAGTCTAAGTTTCTGGGGAATTTTACTGTGGTGGCAGATCAAGGTTCTAATTCTCTTGGTTTTCTCCCAGATCCAAAGTCCGAATGTCCAGTATAATTGACTTGAGACTTGAGCTTGTGGGTAGTCAATAGGGGAAAGGGTGGGGATATAACGTGTTTATATGTGGCCTGAGGGTCATTTGATGGGTGATCGGAAGGAATATTGGGTGGTGGGGGGAGATGTTGGGAGTTATGGGGAAGAGGAGGTAAGATAATTATGTGGTAATGCGATATGGAGGTAGAGACTAAGGAAGACGGGATTGGGCAGGAATTTTGGAGTATTGTTATTGCTGGTTATATTAAAGTAGAGAGAATCAGAGGTTATGTTTTTGAGGCATTGACAATGGGAAGAATGTCGGGTGGGACCATTATATGCACTACTTTTCAGATGGGCATAAATGAATTCTTATATGGATAGCAAAGGGAGTTCCGATACCAATTGATAAGAGGCTGATGGATTCTGAAGGTAGAACCGTGGTTTTGGTGGTAAGTCTGGAAGGCAAAGGATTGTGTGTAATGAATTCCTATGCACCCAACATGGATACTAGTACATATTTCCAGACTGTGATGGAAATGGCAGGGGGTTCCAGGTATGAGTTGTTTATCTGGAAGCGACTTTAACTGTCTTTTGGATCCTGTTAGGGATCTCTCTGTAACATTGGGACCCTTTAAGCAACAATCTCAACGGCCTTGAATGTGGCGATCTCCGATTTTGAATTTGGTGGAAATATGGAGAGAAAGTTACTTCTTTTATTCTCATACTCACAGTACCCACTCTAGGCTGGATTATATCTTTGTTGGTAGGGAGAATTTTCTCAGATATGTCTTATTTGGGGAGGGTACTAGCTGATCATGCACCATTATTGACCACCTTAACATGGACCAAAATAAAACCAGAATTCTCCTTATGGAGGTTGAGAGTGCAAGCTCTATCAGATTTAGCATTCAAAGATACAAAGTCAGAAGGAGATAACCTATTTGTATGCCGTTAACTAGGGTTTGATGGAGGATGTAGTTTTGATATGGGAGGCTTTTAAGGTCATGATGAGAGGGGTGCTCATAGCTACTTTAGTGGGGGTTCAGAAGGCGTTACATAATTCCCTGAGTTAGGCAGAACAAGACATGGTAGGGTTGGAAAAGAAATTGGCGGGAGGGGACTCTGGTTGGGGATAATTCATCCCAGGAACTACGTAAATATCATGAACTACAGGAAGCACAGAATACATTTGAGTACAATTGATATACAGTGTGTCACGGCACCCTACTTCCAGCATAGTCCCTGGGCTCCCCCACCTGCTCCTATCACAGTTGTTGGTCTCCCTCATCCCACTTCTACCCAGGCCCTGGGCTCTCCTCACCCCATCACACACCCTGGGCTCTTCCCACCCTGCTCCCACCACTATCCCATGGTTCCTGCCCATCCCGCTCCCACCACAGTCCCTGGGCACCCCCCATCCTGTTCCCTTCACAGTCCGAGGGCCAGTGGCTGCTGATGTATTTTTTAAGTGAGAGGCATAACTATTTCCCCCAAAGATGCCATAGCGGCCAAGTGCAGTGAGGGAGCCTGAACCAATCAAGGGGGTTTTGTGGGGTTTTCCCCCTGTGAATTTTTAAAAATAATAATGGGTTAAAATGTTGCATTGTAGAGCATACTTCAATAAAAATGGGTAAATAGCCAAACAGTTAGCAATTGGTGCTGGGGGCCAAGGGGGCAGGCATGACATTTTTTACTGGACATCTATGATAGATGTCCAGTAAGAAGATACCATCCCTGTCCCCTGGGCTCCACCGTGCCTCAGAAGGAGAGCTGATTTTGACAGGTGGGTACGGGAATTGTGCAACAAAGGCATTTAGGCATTTTTAAAATGCCTTTGTTGCACAACCCTCCTTCCCCCTCTATCCACCACTTGCCAAAATCAACTTAACAGACCAAAACAAACTAACACACACACACACATTCATACAGCAAACGTACCTTCTGCATTGGCCTGCGTGTGGGTGCTGAAATGCCCTGGCCAGGCTGCTCTGTCCATATGTGCGAGGAGGCGCAGGAGCTCCCCTTCGCATATACAGACATGCAGTGCCCCGGCCAGCATTTCCAATGAGCTATGCAATGCTGGCGAAGCAAAACACCCCAGCACTTGTATGGCTCAGTGAGCATGTGTGGCTGGGGAACTAAACTGAACTGTCAAAGGGAAAATAGTGTTTCCCTTTGACAGATCAGCCTGTCCAGGAGCACCCACTCAGCTGGAAAAAGCAGCTGAGGGAGTGCTCATTGTTTCACTGGGCTGGCTCCTTAGCTCCTCCATAATGGGTGAGGGGGCCACTGGGTCGATGCCCCCTCGCCATTATGGATGCGCCGCTAGGCTCGGACTGGCCTATAGGGCAATAGCGCAATGCCTGAAGCAAAAATGCAAAATGCTAGTGTGGGCCAGTCAAAATGGGCCACCTTTATGGCCAATATGGGCCAGTTTGATTAGTTACTTCACTATGCAGTTAGTAATTTTGACCATGCAACAAGGGATCAATGATATCTTTCAGGAGTATTACTGGTCTTAATACTCAAGTGAAGGAACCTTTTTCGAAAGTGACGCTTTTGACATGCTTAATTTGGTAAAACTGCCAAAGGTGTCTGGAGAATTTGGGGAGTTATTAGAGGCATCCATTATGGAGGAGGAAATACTGAGGG
Organism: Ambystoma mexicanum; assembly: GCF_040938575.1. Classification (NCBI taxonomy): domain Eukaryota; kingdom Metazoa; phylum Chordata; class Amphibia; order Caudata; family Ambystomatidae; genus Ambystoma; species Ambystoma mexicanum. Next base: position 749,779,346 of record NC_090924.1, read on the forward strand.
TACTCATATCAATGCGTGACAATAGGTTCCCAGGAAGCAATGGTCTCCCCTTAAATTTTATAGAACTTTCACAGATATTCTGGTTTCCAAATTAAAGGCGATATTTGAGTTCACTAATAGTAAGAGTATCCTTCTGGCATCTATGAGGGAAGCGATGATAGCAGTACTTTTGAAAAATGAAAAAGTCCCTCAACATTGTGACTCCTATTGACCCATCTCACTCATAAATGTTGATGCAAAGATACAAGGTAAGGTGATATTGATGTGTTTGTCCATTGTAGTATCTGGTTTAGTACATCTGGATCAACGCGGTTTTGTGGGTGGTAGAAATGCATCTTTGAATTTGAGACTGCTACACCACATCTTAGATAGGGTCAGGATTATGGATGAGAACGTGGTGTTGGCATTGTTGGATGCTCTCAAGGATTCTGACTCCTTGGAATGGCCATGGCTCTTCTTGGTAAACCAAAGGCTAAGGTTTGGACTGAATATTCGAAGGTGGATTGGGTTGTTATATACCAATCCAATGGCAAGGGTAAAAACAGGTGCTTGCATCTCTACTCAGCGGATCTTGAAAATGGGAACAATACAGAGGTGCCCAATGTCACCGATTTTGTTTGCACTTACATTGGAACCGCTGGCTGGGTATTTTTGACATTTTATACCGTAGACTAACATATTGATAGACAATCACAGACACAGTATATCTCTTTACGGAGATGATGTCTTGTTGTATGAATGTAATCCTTTACACAATGTCCTGATTATACTGGAAGTTTTAGATAATTTTCAGAAACTCTGGTTTTCAAGTTAATAAGAGTACATTGATATCTTTACCAATGGCGAAAATGAGAGATAACAATAGGGAAACTCTTCCAAATTGGAAAATACGGTGAGAAAGAGAATCATTCATATACCTAGGTATTCACCTTTTTCATAATGTAGAAGATACATTTGTGAATAATACAGGCAGGGCTTTGACCGGTATTGGGGATGCAATAGAGTTTTGGAAGCATCCACCTTTATCATTGATGGGAAGAATCGCATTATGCAAGATGGGTATTCTGCCTAGATTATTATAATTTTTCACAAATATCCCATATTTAATAAATAACTCTTTTTGCTGGATGATGGATACCGGCCTTGTGGAACTGCTTTGGGGATCGGGCAGGCAGAGAGTAGCCCTGGGAACACTAGGTAGGTCCTAACAGGACAGGGGACTGGCACTCCTGGACTTTGAGTATTATTTTTTGGCTGCCCAATTGCAACATGCACTTAGATGGGATGGGCCGCCAGAAATGGAGCTTTGTAAATTGATCGGGGGCATACCGAGATATAGGCAGAGTGTGGAATTGGTACGGGGCCTGATGAGCAGTAGGCGGAGCAGGAACATAGGCAAGATTTTGCACTTAGTATGAAAGAGGTTGAGGCTAAACTTTCACCTGGTAGGGCTTACAGCCCGAATTTGCCGTTGAGTTTCGATGGGGTACTCTTGAGTACATTAAAGGACATATGTCTCTTTAGTTTACAGGCAAATGGCTGATATATGGGAGGGTCTCCCTGATGAGTTGGAAGCAAATACTTTTACAGGCTCTTCCTACGTTGGGTATGGGAAGGGTTTGGTTTCTCGGATCTATAGTACACTGGGGATGAGGACACCTCCTCTGCTGCAAAAAATAAAGGAGAAATCGGAGAGATATGGGATGTTCTCTAACTGAACAGGACTGGTTAGGGATCCAGGAACATGTGAAGATGTCAAGAAACGATCGGTTTTAAATTGATACAATATAGCTTTTTGCATAGGGTATATATGACTGCGGCAAGTTTACACACTTCGAAATGTGGGGATGCCCCATAATTGTCAGCGATGACGTTAGAATGCGGCAGATTTTTGGCATATGGTTTGGTATTGCGCCATGGTCCAGTCCTATTGGAGGGCAGTGGTGGATAGGATCAATGCTCTATGCCAGAGTTCAATGGAGTATGCGCCCATGATGTGTTTCTTTGGGAGGGAGTCGGGGGTTAAGAGTGCGAAAAGTAGAAAAAAAATCATGACGTTTTTGTTATTGTTGGCAAAAAGGAGGATTGCAATGGAGTGGACAAGTTCAAGGGGGCCTCCTCTTCAACGTTAGGTGGCAGAAATTAAGAGATGGGGATTGGCAGAGATGGAGATAAAACAGAACAGTGCTGAATTGGAATCTGAAGAGGGCATTGTGTTGGATTGGGTGTCAATAGTTACATATTCGGAAATGTTCTGCTGACTTGAAGCCACCATGAAGACAACATCTCACCACGTCAGGGCATTAAGGGACTTTGGGATGGGTTTGGACTCACCTAATATAATGTTCCAGATTGTGCAATTCTTTTGCAGATTGTGATATCGTTGTGGGAGCTCTATGTTGGGAGGGACTCAAACAGGATGAAGTTGTTCAGTTATTATATGTGTGAAAGGAATGCCTTGTGGGAAAGTTCACTACCATCACACAAACATTTTGCGTGTAAATGGAGTTACGTCTTGCTTTGAATTTTTTTTATTGAACTCTTCAAGTTCAATAAAAAATAATATTCAACCTAACAATGTAACAGGTTAAATATTTGGGTCACCAGAGCATATTACATAGCATTGAAATATACTTACACATCCATGAAGCTTATTGACAACTTCTTTCCCTAAAGCACAAATCACAAACAAATTGCGAACAACGAAACATTGCATTTTGGGTAATTACCATTTTGCTTTGATGAGCACCTGTGCTTTTTCAGATAATTAAATCGTGGCTGTTCAGCTGTACAGTTTCTCTTCATGCATATACAAGTGGATACAAATGACTGTACCACAACAAGGAGTGCTTTTCTTTTACACCTTAGGCAGCTAAAACTATTTTTTGATTTAAGATTAATGAATATAGCTAATTTCCTCACATATTTAATTTTGCAGACTGCTTACCTTTGGGACATTTCAAGAGCCCTTCATTTCTCAGCATTTCTCAGTCCCTCTGGAAACAATCTGATGTATAATTGTTATAATTCTCTCAGGATTTGGTAGGATTATGTTAACATTTTCGTTCTGGGTGTAGATTTTGATTGTAGTGGATTTAAATTAAATGGTAATCACCTATTATATCATTTTGATTGTAGATGAACAGATATCAGTTTGTGAATAAATATCAACTGTTCCACAACCATGATACACAGTTTATCCAACTTTTATAAGTGAATTCCTTTTGCATTTTGTATTTTTTGTATTTGTAACGGGCACTTAGCAGAATAGAATGCATCTGGGTGCTGATCTTACATTAAAAAGCATATTGCATGGTATGAGAAAGTGATGTAGTGCTGATTAATTCATTGGAATAAATAGGTTTTAAAACTTTACAGAATAGTTTTAGGGAAGACATATTTCTTAATCCTTTGAGCAAAGGGTTCCACAATCCTGCCCCAAAGAGAGAAAAAGGTGTATCTCCTTTTTGAACATAGCAGGATAAAGGTGCCTTTACCATTTTTTTGTCATCTAATCTGAGCGGTCTCAAAGGCTGATAGGGGGAAATCATATTGGCGTGATACAGGGGTGCCTTTTCGTTCATGCATTTATGCATCAAGCAAAACATATTAAACTTGATTTGTTGGCCCACCGCCAACCAATGTAGAGAAGTTCAATATCTTGTAACTGAGTTAAATTTTGAGACATTGAAAATCATCATGATTGCCACATTTTGTGCCACCTGCAGCCTTTGAAGTTCATATTTAGGGATGCCGAGTAACATGGCATTAGTGTACTTCAATTTTGAATTGACTAGAAATCCTACAACTGCTGGAACGTCAGCGGGGTTCAGGAATGAACGGGCTGATCGAAGCAATCAAAGAGAATGATATACTAATTTAATAGTGGTACTGAGTTGATGGTTACAGCCCAAACGAGACTGCCAACAGCAGCCTATGTTCTCAATCCTAGAGGCATAAATCGGAGGTAAGCCAAACAGGTGTGGAGATGGAGGTACAGCCTCTGGTGTTTTTAATAGGTCTTTTGAGCCTAACAGTATGATTTCTGTTTTTGTGGGATTAGGTTAGAGTCTGTTCTGAGTCATTCATTGTGCAATCTCATTGGTGCATTCAATGATATTTTCCAATGGCACATTGGGGTGATCCATCCGTAGGTATAGCTGCATGAAATGAGAGATTGAATGTTGAGATGATTTTCATTAGCGGCTACAAATAGCTATAAGAATTGGGGATTTTGCAGTGTACATGAGTTTCTGTGGAAGTGAAGTTTCCTAACTTAACACTTTGCTGATGGTCTGTCAAAAACGAATGAAACCAGGGCAATGCCTTTCTTGACACCCCACTACTTTCGAATGTCTGGACAGTAGGATATCAACATTTACTGTGTCAAACCTTGCACAGAAGTCTAACATAATCAGCAACATTAATGCCTCAGCGTTCTTCAGCATACCGTCTCACACTGCAACGGTGTCTCGGACCCAGCAATGGCGAAACTCAGATTTATAGATGTCTAGGATTTGGTGCTTGTGTAGATAGATGGGCCTGTATCTGAGAGGCCACTACTTTCTCTAGTACCTTCACCAGCCAAGGAAAACAGCCACTCGCCGATAATTCTGCAATATGTTAGGATCGAGAGATGGTTTTTTAGTAGTGGTGTTAGGTTGGTGCTTTATGTAAATGTGAATTTGTAATTTAATGTAAAGTATGTAAGTTAAACAAACTTAGATGTACTGGATTGAGTAAAATATTATATTCAACAGTAGTGGAGAAATATCCTTTCAAAAAGTATTTTCTCAGATTTCTCCTTTAGGTGGTGAGATATTCACATTATTATGAGTGAGAATGTCATATAGGCAACTACGAACCTGGAAATCTCAACCACATTTGTACTACTTTTGAGCGAGTCCTATTGCCTAATATAGTCTTGTTGTCGTCAGTTACTTTTCTAAGCAACCAAAGCAATGACCCCATTACGATAATGTTTCTAGTAAGAAGAGTCGGGTCTCCTCAAGAAGGGTCCCGACGTGAAAACCTGCAAAGGCTTGAGTTTAATGACCCCAGGGTGGAATGAAATAAGCATCCTCTGCTAGCAATTTATTTGATACACTTCCTCTACGTCGAGTATTGAGTTGCTTGGACACTTAAAGCCATTAGGGATTTCATTATGGAGATTTTGATAATTTGAATACTGATGTGTACATATGGCGTTGAATGTTTTTTTGAACAATTTCTTTGTATAATTTATTGAAATGTTGTGAATTTGTAGCAACTTCCATCAGCAGTCCTATTTTGGGACACAAAGCTGTTGAGGTGGGGGAGAGCCCCAAGATGTTGATCTCGTGCAACATTTCACAATTAGTATAACTCACTTCATAATAGAATAACTAACTTTGTTTATCCCCTGCAACCTAATTAACAATTTTACAATATTTCAAGCATTACAGAACTTTGCATTTAAATAGATCTTGTCAGCACACAATGACATTTTTCGTCTATGTTCAGTCCTACCATTGAATAACTTATTTTAAAGATACCCTTGGGTCTCGATCGATGAGCCACAACGCCACATACAGGTTCTTTATAAGAACTGCGGCCCCTGATTAAGGCAAGACACAGACTGATCAGTTCATCCATTACACATGCTCACCAGAGGCAAAACTGGTGCATCCATGCCTTAATCTGTCTGCTGCCTAAGAGCGGGCATGATGATGCTGAAAACGTAATTGAGAGGGAGGGAAAGGGTCTGAGAGATAGTGTAGGGAATGTGAGCAAAGAGCTTGTTCAAAAAGCATCTTTCACAACACTTTCTCAATTTGGTTGGTTGTTTATTTTTGTTTTCCTTTGCTCTTTACAAGGCATTGCCACCGGCACTCTGCTGCACTTTAACTCCTACTCTCCTCACTGTTCCAAACGTTTTTAAACCCCTTATACCTGCAGCTTTGTTCATATGTTTTTTAATGGATGTTATAGCGAGAGACGTTTTTTGAGAAAGATGTTTTTCATGTAGTCTTGTTTTTCCCTTTGAACAAAATGCACTTTCATCTTTCAAAAAACAATATTCAGATGCTTGGATAACTTGCCGTCAAATTTTCAAAGGGACTTGAAAAAAAAAACACGTTCACATGCAGGAGATTTCAAACACTAATTCACCAGGCTTTTAAAAATATCAAGAAAATGTTGGCCGGTCTCAAGGCAATTCCTGCCTCAAGACAGCAGATGAGTAGAATCCAACATGTCCCTGCGTGGAATTTGTCTGTATCCCGGTAAATTAAATTCTGTAGGGATCGGGCCAATCCAATGTTACAGTTTGGTCTCTAGATAGGGTAAGGGTAATTAAGCTTGCTTATTGCCTGTATCTGTCGACTGTTACGCTCCCTGTAACCAGACTTGCTCACTGTAACAGCGCCACAATGCCTAAGGGCTGCTGTGCGCTATATAAATGCTAATAAATAAATAAAGGTTCTGCCGATTGGTCTGTGCACTCATTTGGAGTAGCCCATAGTTGCAGGTGGAACGACAGATAGTAAAGTGACCATTTTTGTATTGACCAGCGGATTATTGAATGCTCATCATTTGTTTTGCGGCAGTGGCTTTTTATCATTTAACTCGTTGAAGAATTAGTTCAATCTCTCGGAAGGTTGAATTCGCTTCTAATGCCTTGCTTTCCACCAACAAGGGCACTCTGACAGTGGCAATGCCACTGCCAACCCTGATGGATGTTTGTGTTTGCAGAGAAGGATCTAATCCTGACTGTATTAAGAATTCTCAAACCTCTGAATCAAATTACACGCACCTGTTGAGTTGGCGCCTGGACGAGGGGAATGAGGAGTGTGCCCCTGTGTGGACTCGTCAGAACAGACAGACCAGCTGCTTCAGCTCGCAGTCCAGGATCAACGCCATATGAGTACAATAAATATTGGAAGTACGCCAAGGAGAAAAGAAAGCTGAGCCACCCGATGACGCAGTGCCATAGGATCTCACCAGGGTGGCGGGATATCTGTGAGAGAATACACCTAGTGTTCGGAACAAACATTGGAGCGGGCTTTAAGAGCGATCTAATGCAATCATTTCACTGACTTTGGGAGTCTACCACCCATGCCGTGAGTCATAGATAAAAATAACTAAAATAATCTCTCTAAGTGGGTGACTGGTTTACCAAGAGGGGGCAACTGGCTGCCATGGAGAGGGTCAGATCTTCAAGCAGAGGCAGTGAGTCCTTCTTTCGGTATGTGTGAAGAGCTAACCTATATTGTTCCAATCCGTAAAGTGTCTGTGATGCCTACACTATACAGTGGAAAAATGTGGGCACTGTGTTTCTTGTATGCCACTGGCCTTGTCATGGACCTTCAGTAATACAATAGATCGATGTGTTCTTGTTGTAAATACTTGATTCTAGGGAGTATAGACTGCATCCTTGACATTATAGGCACACCTTCTCGCCTTCCAGGTTGCTTTGTGTTATCTACTCTTTTGTGGGACCCGGCCGCAGTCGGGTGGGATTTTCTGAGCAAAGCTGCTGCTTTGAATCACTAGGGGTGATAATTCATGTTGCCAGATGATGTTAAATGTCACCTGTGGTTTTAATGGAAATTCTAGGAAACTCAAAATGGAAACATTAAAGTGTATGTAAATGTGCGGGATGAGTAAGAAGGGCTACCTGGCAGAATGATATTTTGCTTAGAACATTTGTTTATAAAGTTTAATTTTTGTTCTTGATTGATTTGGGGACAGTAACTCCATAACACATGTTCCCATTTCAGACTTGAAATGTTGGCTGCAAATGGAAAATTTGTGTGAAACAGATTCAACTCAACATAGATTTTCCCACAGAAATCACACCTCATTTGTGAGTGAATACCGCTTTGAGGTGTAATTCACAATCACACTTAGAAGCAACTTTCACCCGTAATACATTGCACCAAAAAAGTGATTTTTTGACAATATGTCCCTGGTTAACAAAGGACAGTTGCATGTGCCTACAAGATCATTAATGTAATAATTAATGCTTAGGGGAATCTCTGAAATTGCGGTTGTTCTAGTGGTTTCTCAGCCTTAGCTGCCCGTGTTGTGCCAATAAACACGCTACCTTGCTGAATTACAGCCCGGTGCCTCCTTCCATGTCTAACGCAAAGGAAATCTCTCGGAAACAATAAACGCTAACTTCTCTTCAGAACCGTTCGGCGCCTCCCAAGTTCTCTTCGACCCCGCGGAAGAGCTTGGAAGACGCCCCGGTGCCCCAGGGCGCGGTCCAGCTGTTTTGACCTTCAGCCACATCACACACACTGGGAAAGTAAGGAACGATTTTTCCCAACCCTATCATCTCTTTCGGAGCTCGCGGCAGGAGGCCGACACTTTGTCATTTGCCAGCCTGACTAGCAGCACTGAGAAGAATAACTCGAAAATCAAAGTTGGATTCCGCAACGATTTGCGGGCGCCATTTACATATTCCAAATTGTAATTGGGTAATCATATCTTTCTATAGATAATAAAACACATTGAAGCGGGAGAAGGAGCTCCATTCTGTGAAAGTACATTACACTGCGAAAGCCATTACTGTGCAGGCTTTGTACTGCGGCGTCATTCAACTGAGTGCAATGGAAATGGGAACGGCTAAAGCATATTTAACTTGTGCAGAGCATCCTGCTTCAGAGAAGAAGGGTGGGAAAGGCAGCATGGTGTGGCATTTCATGTCGGCTGACCTTTCTCTGCCACTCAGTCAAAGAGATCTTTACTGCCACACAGGTAGGAGCAGTGCTACAATAAAGCAATTCTAAGAGGCGGGCTAGAGCCACACCAGCATGCGGGCACCAGCGGGATGCCATTTTAGCATCACAACGTTTGGAATGCAATCTCATGGCACAGAGGGACATGGTTAGGGTGACCAGATAAAAAAAACGGGATAGGTCATAGACATAGAAATAGGACTAAAGTAAATGCAAATAAAACTGTAGTCCTACTTCTAGGTTGCTGGCCTGTTGAGGGTGGCGAAGGGGTGTGCTCACAGGCACACTCATCTCATTGGAGGAGAGTGGCAGGGCACGGGAAGGGGGAGGAAATGGAGGCGTGAAAAGCATTTCACACCCCCATTCGCGTGGGAAGATTTGCGCCTGGACCCGATTTCGGGCTTTCAAAATCGGGTCCCGGCAAAAACCAGGACCGTTGGCACCCACCATTGCAAACCTGGGATGGGTTTTTTTAAATTAAAATAACTTCCGGGGCCCCGGGACAGAGGGTGATTTCCCAGGACTGTCCTGGGAAAACTGGGATGTCTGGTCACCCTAGACATGGTGGTGGCATAACTTCGTGCAATGGTACTGCACAAGTGGTTTCTTCTCTGCCGACTCTGTTGAAGATGTGATACAATTTGACAAAACACAGCATTATTTTTGTTCGGAACTTCCTGCCAGGCTGGAAGGTTGGTTTGGCATCATACTGGACTAAAGTCCATAGATCGTGACTCCATCTCTAATCTAGAAAAACATACATGTATTGTTGAGTTTTGATGCAGCACACATCACTTTGTCAGAAACTGGGTTCTGTGTGACTTCCTTGAGTTCATTTTGTTGAATTCGATTTCGTGGAATTCTATTTTTCTTTTATTCCATTTGGCCGCAAAAATATGCGGGGGTAGAACGCCGCCGCACCTCTCACCCCGACTTCCGCTCACCTTAATTATGACCTTTGCCCCCCCACATATATTTGTGGCCAAATTCGGCTAGACAAATTCGACAAATTCGTATTCGATTAATTCTACTGCAAGGAAACCTCACTATCCCAGATACTGCAGAGATGGTCATGGAGGGGTGGGGTAGGTAGCAGGGAAGATAGCACCGCTCCAGGTATTCGTCACACCTGGCCTAGAGGTCGCATTAGAGTTCCTCTTCCTTATGGCGTGATGTTTTTTTCTACAGGATGAAGAAAAAATGATAAATTGGAAACATTGGTATTTTACATGGCTTGGTTCTATAAAGAATATGAAACGCTTCAACAAAATGTATTTCTTAAATGAAAAACAATTCTCATTTAAACAGCCCCATCAGTAAAAGGCCACGTTGATTGGTTTGCGCTGTCTGAATATATTCAACCAGTCGCCATTGTGGCCCATGGATTTGAGATATGCTGTGAACAGGTTATGCTGCAAAACGTTTTAAGGGGGCCCTTTTACAGCCCTCTGGGGCTCATCCTAACCCTGGCAGGGTCAGGGGAGTCAAAGGTCTAAGAGGAATGCAATATGTCCTCAACAGCAAAATAAACAGCAGCATTAGCCAATAGGCCAGTGGACCTGACCCCAGGTGAGACCCACAGACCCAGGGCATGGCCCACCAGCCTTGAGCCAGATCTGGGCATGGGTCAAGCATGGCTTGATATCTATGTACCTGGCTCAAAGAGGCTGGCTTGTCTCGGAGGGTAGCTCAGGGGCAACGTGCTCGCCTCGGAAGCAAGACGACACAGAGCACCACAGGTTCGATCCCCGGGTCCGCACTTAGAAACCTCTGGGTATTTAGCAGGTTATAAATAACCTATCATATCATATCATACCAAAGGCACCTGGCTCCTGAGCCTCGTCTATGCTGGGTTTCTGTGGGCCACCAGACGTAGCACAGGGATTGTGCTGGGTCATTTCTATCAAAGTTTTGGCTCATGGAACCAGTTCAGGGCAAATTGGCCCCAAGCTGGATCAGAGCTGTCCATGCAGGCCTGAGACCGAGCTCAGAGCCCACAGCCTTGTGCAATGTCTGAACCAGTACTGTGGTAGCCTGCTGAACCAGATTAGGCAGCTTTGAGCTGGGTCTGCATTTGCCCGAGGACCTGACTCAGGCCTGTGGGTCACGATTCAAATCTTTCCCTGGTCTCTGTGCACCCACAGGTCTTGCTCTCGACCAGTGGGAGCCAATCCGGGCCTAACCACATTTTACATTGGTCCTCATCTTGTGCTTGGGGCCCACATGCCCTATGCTGCGTCTGTCTTGGACCATGGCTCGGGACTGACAGGCCCTGAGACAGAGCTATTTTCTCCTGTGGAACCAGCTCAAAGCCCCATCAACCTGACCTGGATCAAAGCCACGTGTGTGTGTAACTGTGGACCTTGCTCTGGTCCCAAAAGTCATGAGGAGAGCATGAGCCAGGTCTGTAGTGGGCCGTGGACCCAACTCAGGACCAGTAGATGCCAATTCACATCTGAGCCTGGTCTGTGGTGGCCAATGGCCCCAATTTAGGGCCAATCGGCCTTGAGCCAGGACTGGGCTGTGTATGTGTGCACCTGCGGTTCTAGCTTGGGTTCTATAGGCCATGATCCTAGACTGAGTTAGGATGCAGTTGGCCTGTGGACATAGGTCTGTGCCTGCTAGCCTCAAGACAAACCTGAGCCAGTCATGTTTTCCATCATTATATATGAGGCCACAATGCACACGTCAACCTTTCCACATGCTCCTCCACCCAGTCATCATGGAAACTAGATGCATTAATCTTGATGTGCTCTACTCCCCAAGTAGCAGCCATCATTTTCTCAACCGTAAGTGAAGAAATGTCCATTACTGGATAAATGCTTATGTTGTTGCCACTTGCGACCTGAGCAATGACACTGCTGAAAGCGACTAACATGTCACCTACACAGAATCAGAAAACAGTCACCATTAATGACAACCTTAATGTTCCCCAGGTGCTACACATAGGACCACTAACTAGCGGCTTTGTGAGTCCAGTACACATGCCTAGCTACCCCCTGTCCCATCTCCCACTGAGTGCAGCTATCCCGAAGCACATGAATGTAATCCAGAACAGTGGGCTTGTAAGAATAAAGCATCCACTCTAGACACTCGCCTCTTATCACTATGCCCGCTCTCACCTCTACACTAACACACAATAGAGTGCAGCTACACCTCGATCAATTTCGGCCTAGCTGCTCACATGGGAACATTACTCCATAAACACCTCAACATCCTGCTAGATCGCAGCTACACCCCACAAAAACATCGACCTAGCTGCACACATAAATGTCCTACACAGGCCTAATGCCGCCAGAATGCAGTCTCAGAGACCAACCACAAGACTGCACACATTCAACTGATTTTTCAATGTCAACACACCTAAGGTTAGGATGCAGCTACCATCAAGCAATCATATCAGCTGCTCACATATTGAGTGCACCCACGCGCCCTATAAAACCCTACTCTGTCGACTGACATGGACTACGGTCCTCAAGGGTGTTCAACCCACAAGCACTTTGAGGTCATACCAATGATATATAGAGCGTTATATAAATGCCAAATAACATAACATAACATAACATAACATAACCATGACATATTATAACATAACATAACTTGCAAGGGTCAATGGTGCAATTTAGTGAGCTAATTCCATCAGGGGACTTTGAATCACCTCACTCCTATATGTATCTCACCCATAAATCGATTAAATTCCTCCAACACCTATTGTGTCCACACCCCATCATTCTGACTGCTCTACCTTAGTTCTCAGAACATGCATTAGCACATCGAGAACGAGTATTGCAGTCACTGTGATAGGTACTATCTGGGACTTTATAGGGCACATTGGTAATACATGTCTCTTCTTTGCATGCCCACACAAATACATCAAATGTGCCTACTCAGAAAATAGCGCAGGCTTTGGAGTGTTGGATATCAAGGGACACACAGCTGTATGTTTATATGACTATTCAAACCATTAATATTCTATGTGTTGATGTTAATCTTTTCCATCATATGTAAGCCATTGAGATGTTTTGTACACACCAGACCTATTAGCTGTGATAGCAATGCTCTCCCTAGTTGGTGAAATGTTTCTCTGAATGAAAGAATAACACATATAAAACATCTGAGTGTAGGAGTTCTTTAAAGCACATGTGACACACAAAGTACATTTTCTTCCTGCAGTAAGCATAGCAAGCATGGCTCATTTATAAAATAATGGTCCCTGTTAGCCCTGTAGTTCAGTGGTGTAGGAATGTGAAGCGGCTTGTTGGCTCGTTTCCAAGGGACAAGGCGTAGCAGCTTTGGCAAACCTATGACCTTTGAGTCAAAATAGACACGCCTAGACTGGAGCAGAGATGGCTATTATCCTCTGGTCCTGACTGAGCCCAGAACATATCTACAAATGGAAAGAGCTTCAGACCCCGCACAATGGCCTGGTAGACAGGGGTGATTAAGCCTCGGTTTGGCAACCAACACAACTTAGATTTGACCATCTATTCTTCACACAAACTGATGTGGCCAAGGAATTAGCTGAGAGGGTGAGGTCTGGGTTCTAGATATGCAGTATGATTCGTGAATGTTCCTGTTTGTAGCTTCCAAACTTTTGCCTTACGAGGACAGCTGTGTTGAGCAACTTCCTGGCGGCCAAACAGTAGATTGCCAGTCTTGCTGCAATCCTTTCTTTTGCTGTCATACTCCATGTGTGTAATGCCACGAGTCAAACAGCCCATCAAGTTCACTGATATTAAGCAAAGGAATGAGATTTGTGGTAAAGGGTTTGACAGGTTAATTGTAATTGGCTTTATTGACCTCCCCTAAACAAGTCTGAGTGATCAGAATGCAGTCAATATTCTCTGTTTCTGACCTCATTCCAAACACTCGGACTTAAGCAACACCCTGATAGCCAACATTGCATACGCTGTTTTCTTTTAGTGTTAAGAGCTAATAAGTGTCATTGTTGTTTGGGGCAATCCCCCCAACCCCCGACACCAACCTATTGGCCGGGGTAATGCACGAATGACTGCTGCCATCGTCTATGAGTGTTCATTATCAGACTCCCTTCTCATACCACTTTCCACAGAGGCTGAACGTTCAGACCTAAATACGGAGGGGATGTACCTTTTGAGGCGGACATAACCACGTGGGCCTAAATCTAATAGTTGTTCTGTGGCTAGAGATGATAACATTGAAAAATGTCATGCGATGAGTAAAGCTGTAAAAACGAATACAAAGATGAATTGAAAACAACAGTCTTCATAGCTCTGTTGCTCACTGTGTCTACAGAATGATGCGTACTTCACTTGGAAGAAACACACCAGGATGCTTGTCATCTTATGCACATGCTAGGGTCGGGTGGGGGGGTGTGGGGGGGCGGCGGGCTGGACTAAACAACATCTTTCAATTCAAGATCATATATGTTTATTTCTGTAATGACCCAGGTGAGCTATGGAGTGAATGACTGCTGCTCCAAGGACACAGAAGCAATGGACCGAGTAGGCTCAGGTGTTTCCCTCACACTCAAGCAATGATCCACTTCCGGGTCACTTGTGCTTACTGCACATAGGCATTCAAGGTGAACCCCACTCATACAGCACAATGGGGTAGAGGTTTCTGGTGCTTCTAGTCTGTGGGTCAGTCTGATCCTTTTCAGCCAGAGACTGACTGATTTCCATGTGCTTGGCCCCCATCTGCGCTCTCACGTGAAAGCCGAAACATGGTACCATGCTGCTGCAATGTCACGCAAGCGACAGCCAAAGTAGTTATGATATGATATGATAGGTTATTTATGACGCGCTTAATACCCAGAGGTTTCTTAGCGTGAACCTGGGGATCGAGCATGTGTTGTTCCATGTCGTCTTGCTTCCACGGCAAGCAGGTTGCCCTGAGCTATCCTCCCAAGACAAATTATACCTGAATATATACCTTCTAGTATTTCCCATTGTGATATTTACAGAGTCTGATGTCAGGAAGCATGCAGGCGTGCTTTGAGACGGATGCCCATTGTGGGCCATGAAGCAGATTATAGCACTCTTTGATGGCTGGCTGGCTGTGCCATGTGCAGGGGGTGTGGTCTAGCGGTTTAGGCCAGACTACTCTTTTTATAAGACGAATGCCCAACTGTATCAGGATCTGCACCTATTGGAAACGTATTATATTTTAATATAAATGTACAAATCTTTATTAAATTCTTAAAACCAAATTTGTAAAAAATGATTAAACTAATGTGTTATTTAGTAATAATTTTTTACACATGTGGTTTTAAGAATGTAATCAAGATTTTTACATTTATATAAAAGTAGTGTTGTACACTCATGTTGCAATAAATGACCAATAGGCACAGATCCGGATGTAGTTGGGAACGCATAGAACTTCCGGGTTGGAGCTCCCCCACGAAAGAGAGCTCGTCCCAGAGGCCTTTCTGTAGATAAACTTCTTGTGAATGAAGCCAAGTAAAGTTGGAGAAGAGATGCCCCTACTGCCCCTCGGGAGTATAGCTCAGGGGCAACGTGCTTGCCTTGGAAGCAAGACGACGCAGAGCGCCACAGGTTCGATCCCCGGGTCCGCGCTTACAGACTTCTGGGTATTAAGCGCGTTATAAATAACCTATCATATGATATCATAACTGTTAGGTGTGCCTTCCTTGACTCTTGTGGCGGGGGCACAGTGTATGAAGATGCTACCTTCCTTCATTGTTTAGCATGTTTTTGTAAACAATAGTCTGTAGTCCCCATAAATGAACGTGGTGTGAGTGAAGTCCTGAATGTCCCCACGTAGAGGTGGCTGTATTTTTAGGCACAGGTTTATTTGACAATGGGCCTCATTATGACTCCGGCAGTAGCCGTGCCGGTAAAACCGGCACCGGTGCCGTCGGAGTCATTTTTTTTCTGGTGCCCGTGAATGGGCAATTACCGGGGCATTACAGACCCGGCGGACCCTGTAATTGCCCATTCCCGGGTGCCGGAAAAAAATGCTCCCCATTCCCATTCGAGCCCCACAGGGATCAATGGGAATGGGAGGCCAGATGCATCGGCACCGTTTGTGAATGGTGCCGGTGCATCCAACATGGTCTGCTTGCGGGTGCCGGTCTGCCCGACAGGTCAGACCTAGCGGGCGAAAAGGCACCCAAGAGCAGACCTCGTAGTTTGCCAGTCTGGTAACAACGGGACCGACAAGCTTACTGGCACCATTGCCCGGACCGGCAACCTTACATTGAGGCCCACTGTTCCTTAAGCGTGCCTGGCTGGACATGACCTGTTGTTAAGTGAAATGGGCCTGTCTCTGCTGTGTGGACATGTCTGCAGTGCCCTCATTCGTGGTGGAGTCTCTGGAAGAATGTTCTCCCTCATTCAAGAGTCACAATAAATAAGAACCTATCACATTATAAGAATGGCTACAGACAGGATTTTGCACTGGGTGCAGTTTACGCCCTGTATTTTGAAGTTACGAGTAAAAAGATGTTTTGGGAAGCAATTCCCATTCCCACGGACAATATTTTTCGATGATTAAAATATATCTTAACTCTAGAACAGTCTCCTCTAGGAGGTGCATGCTTCTTTGGATAGAGTAATTCCTGCAAATGATATGATGCATTTTACCTTGAAGTTCCTTTTGAGATCATGCAGTGATAATGTCAGGGCACTGGTATGTGGCCCTGATCTGCAGCTACCAATGATCCAGACGCATCTGGGGATCTGTGTGTTTATCCAGGCACTGGGCACACTCCCATGTTCCTATTTGTTGTTGTGAATGTTTCTAGTCCTTTTGTTTATTGGAAGAATATTCATGTTTTAAGTTGTTACACCTAGCTGCTACGCCGTGGATCAGAGTGGCTGATTGCATTCAATTATATTCGCAGATTTGTAAATACATGGAAGCCTCAACTTCAGTACTGAGCCTAGAAGTGACCATTACTGGAGTAAAAAGAACCTGTAGGCAGGCATCGAAAGCTGAATAACACCACCTTTCAGGGAGAACCCTTCAGAAACATAGAGGAAATACGAGAAGA
Organism: Ambystoma mexicanum; assembly: GCF_040938575.1. Classification (NCBI taxonomy): domain Eukaryota; kingdom Metazoa; phylum Chordata; class Amphibia; order Caudata; family Ambystomatidae; genus Ambystoma; species Ambystoma mexicanum. Next base: position 749,796,065 of record NC_090924.1, read on the forward strand.
ACAATAGTTGAAATAGGGGCGAGAGCCAATCTTCCCCCTTTTTGCCTTGCATTAGCTTCTTGTTGCTGATTTCATTCATGTCACTTTCCATCGCCCACAGGTCCTTCTATGCACTTAGTTCCTGATTTCATCATAACGAGTGTTTCTGCTCTTTAAGATTCCACAATGTCCAGGGTTTCCACAGAGAGTTGCCCTGAAGTTCCAATGCTGCAGAAGGCTAGAGCAGGTGGGCAGCATGTTCTGCCGTCTCAGCCCACCCTTGGGAATCCACTAGATTTCTGCATCAGAGGCACAGGTACCTCTATGACATTCCGAGGCCTCATGCCACTGCTTAACGGCACAATGGTTTCTCATATTTCTCCCAATCTAATATTACTAGTAACACTGAGAAACTACATTCTCGACAAGCACATGTTTAACAAATAAATGCACCCAGACTCCTCTGAGGCATTTGGCCTGGTTCACAGCCATCGCCCAGAATCTCAATGAAGTCAAATAGGAAATCAGGGCCTAAAAGCAGCCCAAATACCTATAAGACAACCTGTCCATTAAACCACCAGAAGCGTGCATTCTGCTGATGAAAATTGGGAACAAGAATTGTCTTTGGTCTTCATATATAAGCTTGGTGCTACCACAGACTGTCAAAGAAGCAAGCTATATGCATGGGTATAGCACAGTGGCATTATCATGTGTAGGGTCAACCACTGTCTTTACATGGATGCAGGGTTGGTCTGACATCTCCCTTTGCCCATATCCCATCGTAGAGATAACCAATAGCTTGAGGGTTGTCCAACTCCAGGCCTTGAGGGCCAGATCCATGTCAGATTTTCAGGATTTCCCTAATTAATATTCATGAAATAACTTTGCATAGAATGATTTTCAATGTATGCACATTTTCCCTCATGAAAATTAATGAGGATATCCTGAAAACCTGTCAGGATCCCGGCCCTCAAGGCCTGGAGTTGTACAACCCTCTAAGCAAACCAAAAGTAACCAAGGACAATGCTCTCATACACCAGTTACACTTGAGGCGTTCGTGTTTTGGGATTTTGCTGGGAATGCATCCATTTCGTAGCCAGACGCAGTGCTCAATGTAATTCTTTTTTTCTTGTAGTTTCTCTTTCCCCACATCTTGTGCACCCCCAAAATCTCAACGCTTTCTCTATGCACCCTATATCATGTGTAGGTCATCATATTCATGTTGCCTATTGATTAATTCTAGTCCACCTGCCCAAAAAATGAACGCCAAACTATATTTATTGGAGGAGACAAGGAATGTGTCCTAGATCTGGCTCCGCCAACACTCGCGACTCCTGCCTTTTGCACTCGCGTTCTGAGCTGCTTAGCGCACTTCCGGAGGCTGTTCGTGCTTTCGGAGGTACTTGAGGTCTGCCGCCTTCTCCAGGGGAGTCCAACACGCACATGCACCATCACGCCCACATGAAAAATATGTATCGGAACAGTAAACAGTCCTTTGAACTCGATCATTTTCATATTGCTTGTCCGTGCTTATTTTACACAGCGGCGCATATATTTCTCGCATGCGGGCTGCTTTGATGGCAGGTACTATGGTTAAATTGTCATGCACACACATCGCCCTCACTCCCCTATTAAATTCTTTCGCTACGAGTGCCAGTTTCACTCGCACTGTGAGGCGAAGAGGCCGCGGAAGGATCAATTGTGATTCACCTTCTCTTTCCTGCCCTGGTTACCATGGCAATATCCACTGCATCGGCATGCCGACCTGCCAGCATCACACGGAATCCGGAAAGCCTGTGTAATTTACAAGTCATTTACTCGGAGATGAGCTGTAATACTTATGACCTGACCTGGTGTGATATAGCAAAGTAATTGTAGATGGCGCCGATAAAACACAGAGTTCACGGCAGCCCTGCGGAGTGGGAGAAATCAGAAATATTATGATTAAACCTTAGCTACGCGCCTGCTGGAAATATACTAATGCAGAGCACAATTATGCCAGTGTTCCCAATACCATTCCCGTGGACGTTAATAAGAAGCAGCTGGGGAGTCCTCTTGACATTTTGTGGCAACGTCATCTGTGAGGTGCCTGTCAACCACCTAGCCGCCATTTTCTTTGAAATATAAAATGCACAATTCCCTTTCCTGGCAGAATGTGATTCACATTTCATGTTTCCTGGTATAAGTGCAGAATGGAAAAAGAAATGTCACTTTTGGTCAAATTAAGAATTCCTCCGTGTGGTATATAACGCCACAAATGACATGCTCTTTGATACATGCTTGTCATATTATATTTCAAGACAGGGCTGCAGCAACAGGGGGTCTATTAAAATATGCTCAAAAGAGCCTTGAACTTGCAAGCAACTCCAGCAATAATCATTGGGCGAAAGACCACATTTAAAAAGGCCTACAGGGGTGATAAAGGCTCTGTGATGAAAAAAATAAGGTTTGGATAAGGCTTGCAGAGGTGGTCATTTTAGAAATATACCGCCATTAGGGAGGCCAGTAGAACAGAACACCGCTCCTTCTACATCATCATCGTGGACACTGACTTGTGAGTATTGCTGGTGAACCCCACTACACAAATGCAAATGCCCCATCAGAGGGGTGGCATGTTCCAAATTCGGATACCTCAATCAATATACAACATTCGGTCAAACCCCTCATAGACCTATGGACCATCAAGGCTTGCACCTCAGGAAGCAAAGCAGATCAAGGTGTGACCTCCTGGAGCTGTTGGCAATTCTAATGACTCGGATTACGATAACTAATTGTTACTGATATTGGCACTAGAACACTCTACCAGGGGCTGTCTGTGCCATTCCCAATGCCAGATTCAAACCTCATGTATGATCATCCCAGCTCTAACAGACACCCTGGCTTTTGAAATGGTCCTGGGACTGTCACAGTTCACACAACTTAAGCTGTAATCGCCCCTACACACTAGCACTTAATCCTGCTCTTAGGGCAGCGATGGGCCAAATCGCTTAAGGGGCATGTTCCTCAAGGAGCTTTGCCACGGCAACCTAAACATCCATTGGATATTCTATATCAAGATGTTAACACAACCATGCTACTCAGCTGTGACACTGCTGAAGATATGTAACCAATTCAGTTTGTGTTTCATGTATATGAAAACCAGATGGAAGACCTCTTATGAGGCATGAGGACCTGGTTTCAAGGTATTGGATGCCAGGGAATCAGATCACACATTGTTGAAACTGTCCAATCAGTAACCCTCAAACAGGAGAATAGCATTACAGCTACAATTCAAAGTCAAGAAAGAAATCCAGAGGTTTGAGGAAGATGACATCATTGAACAGACTCAGAGACCATCTCGGTGGGCATCACCCATTGTAGTGGCAGGGCAACCAAAACAGCCAGAAGAGGTCCACAGGTGTGTAGAGATGCGCCCAGCCACCTACACTCAAAGGGAGCATCGGGCCTCTTCTGCCTTTGATGACATCATTGCAACCATTAAAGATGCACAACACTTTACCAAATTGAACCTCAACGCCGGCTATCACCAGATTCCACTACACCGGTATTCCCACTAAATTACTCGATTGGTGTCCAATGTGGGACTGCACTTTTACAAGGGGGCTATCTTTTGCAAACACGTGCTTTTCAAGCCGTCATTATCATGGGGGTCCTGGATAGGATTCCCAGAGTGAGAAATGCCAGCAATAACATCCTCATCCTTGCACGCACCATCACGGAACCACGCACGACTACGCCAAGTCCTTCAGCACCTACGAGAAAACAAGACCATATTCTGAACCAGAAGAAGTGTTACTCTTACAAAGAACAGTTGGGATTTCTCTTCAGTCGCCAGGGTATCTCCACAGACCCACAAAAGTGGTTGATATTCATTTCTGCCACTCCACCGTGAAACTAGTCTGACGTGTTCAGTTTCCTTGGAATTGTCAATTACTCTGGCAGATCTATACATAACATAGCCACCCTGAACCACTATGGAACTTGACACAGGCCTTTGGACCACAGTGGTGTGAAACTACTCAGCAGGAACGATACTAGGGCAGGCAATGCTCTGGCAGCGCGCAAAACCATGGCCTGCTTTGATCCAACACAGCCTCCCAAACTCCGTGTTCGAACAACCTTTACTCGGAAGAAAGTACCATAAAAGCAGCCATGCATATACTATATTACACCACAAAATACAATTCATGTTTAACAAATATCAATCATCTACATACCATCAACTCATCAATGAAAACAGGGATAAAATGAGATATTAATATCAAATGGTTCATAAAAACAGGCCATCATAAAATGAACACCACATTCTCACAATATCAGTTTTGCTCTTTTTAGCCAGGCGCTATAGAGGAATTTTACAACATAATAAACCTCATTCACATTCGTTGTACTTTTACATTATAACAAGGCCTCTTCCATGTGTAAAATACTATTTAATCTAAAGAGGGGAATCAAATAACGCCTCCGAAAACCCTGGTTTCCTGGACAAATAAGTACACAATGTTTTACCATTTTCTTTGGGTTGCCACAGACATTACATTGTATGTCTGGGAGACTGGTCCATTTTACAGTAAAGGCAGTCACCTTAAGAGTATTTGTACGTAGTTGGAAAAACAATACACGCGCATACCCAGGGGTCAAGACTCTTACTGGATTCCAGCCCTGATCGTTTAGGGGAGTCCTAACACAGACGCACTATCAAGTGGTGGTTGTTACCCGAGCGCTTTGCTCCTGATTAGAGTTGGAGTTGGGAGTATTTTACTCCATATTCTTTAAAATTGGGAGTAAAATGATTTTTTAGGGAGTACAAATAGAAGTATAATTCCTAATGGGAGTATTTTATAAGCAAGTTAAAAATCAGTTTTAACTGGAAAACGGAAATGTTTTGTGCACCAAGTTATTCATGCACATTAAGAGACATGTTTACTTCTTCCGATAAGGCATTAAGAATAGTTGTTTCTTCCTGTGGTACTACGTGCGCTACTGGTTCAAAAATATCCATGCCGCTGTGTGCGTGAAAGCTAGGGCACAATGTTCTACGTGTCAGTTTCCTATTTTTTGTTGGGAGTATTTTTAATCCCTGTTTTTATTTTTTTGCAGTGTTTGCCTACTTGTAGGGCGTACAAGTGGTCGATACACCCCTTATCTGTAGGGCTGCAACGTAGCCTACTCCAATAGGGCTCTAACCTCCTCAAAATCACGATCCTCATAAATCAAAGGATTAGTCATTGTGGTGCTCTGCGGGTGCTCTGGGGGTGCAGGCATTTTCCTGTGTGTGTCTATGGGAACTCATCCATTGTAATAATGAACTACAAGCCACTGCATATTCCCTGTGCTGTTTTCTCCACTGATTATCAAAAAGTGCATCCCTAGTTGGAAGAAGATGAGTTTGTACGCCTGGGCGTAAGAAACCCTGCTGATTTCACTCCCAGGCACCTATGAGCATCCACCAAGCTCGTAAAAAAGGCAGTCTGGTGGTAGGAACAGCAAGTTAGGTTGGTTGCGGAGCATGTCAAATTCAAGGTTATTTCTTAGAATGACATCATGAAGGCATCACATGTGTCAAGGACACACTTTCTTGACAGCTATTGCATCTGCGCAGAACAGTCAAGCAACCATCTCTTCATAATCTTCTCAGAATTATCCATAACCGCAGAAGGCATACTCATGCGCTACTCTTCCATAGTTATATCATGACAACTACTTCAAAGAGTGATCAGGCTGATGCTTATACACCATTAAGGCCTAAACAAGGCTAAAGCATGATTGGGGAGAAGGTCTGGTTTCCAGCATTAGAACAAGCAGTAGAACAGCAGCTGCAAAACTGTATCCCGTGCCAAGCTACCGAGCTCCCAAACAACCCGGTTCCCCATCACACCAGTGGGGCGTGATTTGAAACCTTGGTAATGCAGATTTCCTGTCCATACCCAAAGGCCTGGCTGCCCTTTATGACTTTTCTAGATATCCTGAGATGGAAATCATTGCCTCAAGGGCAGCAGAGGTGGATATCCTAAAATTGTACAAGATGTTAGGACCTCATGGACTAGCGACAGTTATAGAAATGGGCAGTGACCCTCCCTTCCAGGGGGGAGGATCTGTAACAGTTTCTAGACCGACTGAGGATAAAACACATCCTCATCACCCCATGATGGCCTCAAGCCAATGAAAATGTTAAGGGTGTATGCACACTGTAAGGCAAGTACCCACACTTGCACTTGCCTTCCAAAGACCACTTCATCAGTTCCTTAGGGGAAACCAGTAGATACTCCATTAATCAAGGGGGTGGCCCCTGTGATGCTTCTCATGGGGCCCCACATGGTAGAGATGAGAAAGTACTCACAAACCAATGAAGATGAGAGCACACACTGACAAGAAACCAGCATTGACCCAAGGTCATCAAGTATTGCTGAGAAACTGGTGAGTGTTCCATGGTGACCTCTCAGAGAGGCTCATGTAACTCAGAATGTATCTCGCTTAAAATGGATAAAAGGGGAACTGGCAGAAAAGTGAGTCACAAGAAGCGAGACCCAAAAAATCTCAAAGCTTTGAAAATATGAATTGACCAGCCCACAGCAAGGCAGGAGAAGCTTCTCCTGAAGAACTACCCTCAGAACATGACAACAGAGGAGACAATCACCTGCAAGTGATCCTGTATCTGGCAAGAGCTTAGGCACTAAGGCCAACTAGTTTCAGAAACGTTGTGATTGAGTGACATCACATTGTCCTTCCATTAACAATGATACAGTCGGATTTTTCATATTATGTTGGGGAGGCATGTGGCGGCGTTAAACATCATGTCCTGTCTATGTGATGGTCCTGCACACATGCAAGAGGACATGAAGTTACATCATTGCCTGCGCTCTGCCTCTGCTGATCGGCTCTGTGTGCCCTCCTACCGACGTGTGCGGATCGTAGACCGTGCTTTTTCCATAGCAGCAGCTCGGCTTTGGAATGAGCTACCACTAGCTAAAAGAAGCTACCTAACCATATGGTCTTTAGGAAGGCAGTAAAGACCTACTTGTTTTAAGCGTAGTATTCTTTGTTTTGGCTTGCCTTGCCCTCTAGCGCCAAGATACCTTAGGGTCACCGTGCGCTGTAGAAATGTCTTTAACATAACATAACATCCTCTTCGTCACCACCTAAACTAAGCTCATTAAGTCCCCTGCAATTGAGACAATACCAACACTGGATACTGTGTGTTATTTGTGCTCTGCACTGCACGCTTATAACATCAAGTGTGCATATCTTCCAGAGCTGGCCCCGCGCTCTAAAAAAGAGGGAGCACTCAACATATGGCTCAGGCTTGCTGCTTTGTGTCCCTGCGCACCGGTTTTTATTTAACGGAAGCGGCACTGTTTCTTTTCATTTCATTCATCATCACAATCATTTCCATCACCCATTTTAAATGAAAGTGGAAGAAAAAGTTCAGCTGAACATACAAACCAGGACTAGGTGGCATCAGAGTGAGGGCTCTGTTGCAGTTCTAGTTTGTGTTGGGACAGACGTAGTTACTGGGACAAAAAATAATTGAGAGACCATACATTTGCAGTAGGGACATTTTAGCCACAGTTGTAATACCATGCAAAATTGCACTTACGCCACTGCAAAAGGTCTGCAATGCTTGATCCTAGGGCATGCATGTTCTCCGTAAGGTATAATAGGTCTGAGGGGGCATGCGCCCCACGTTTCCACATATTTGACTGACGGGTGTTGGCTAGGAAGTACAGCGGTGTGAAGTGACAGAACAGGGCTGGAGTATATTAGTGTCCTGTCCTGTCTCTGTACCAGCAATACCCTTGACTTGTATGTGTTTGCATGTAGGTGATTTATATAGCGCAAACCTAGCTAGAACGCAACAGAGTGCTGAGGTGATAGTGGAAGCACAAACCCCTCCCCCGGAATGGGGGTCTGTGTTTGTACAGGGGGACTCGTAAGCAACATATTCTTCCTCTTGCACCAAGCAGCGGAGTGTCCAGGGTGTTGCCTGGGGTGGCACATGCTACCCCTGGAATCTGATTGGCCCACTGCAGGTGCTACCCCATTATCCTGAACTATGATCATTCAACTTTAAAGACAGGAATGTAAGGCACTAACATTACGAATTAAAGTAGATACGGGCAGTGGAGACACATTGTAAATAAATGCTATTCAGACGTGTGTTTGTGCGCGCCCGCACACGCTCGTACTTCATGTCACCCCTGCATAAGTCAGTGCACCACTTGGGCCACCCCAGTCAAAAGAGTCTGGACATGCCACTGGCACCAAGTGAAAAGTCTCTCCTCTGGTGGTGATGTCATTACATTATTTATTTTATGTGAGTGAAAACATACCACCAAATGGTTCCATGGCACCGGAGCAATCCTAACTGGGAAATGTGAAGCAGTGAGCAGCGCATTGACAGCTTTTAAGTTTCCACTGAAGCACAGTACATGGGGACTTGGAGCCGATGAACAGCAAGAGAGATTCCCGACGCGCAGGAGCCAGTGCTGAGAAAGCCTACCTCCCCCTTCAGTTTTATGGAACGTGGGTGCAGAGAGAAGGGCAAGATTAGAGGCGTACAAACATATGCTTGGAGAATGAGAAGAGCACTTAGCAAAATGAAAACGACCTCCACTTTTATGATAAAATATAGAGGAAAAGATGTACATTGAACGCTTTGTTTAATGGGAACTAAGGCAGTTTGTCAAAGGAAGGGGAGATTTGAGTGGGCCAGATGAGACCAGCAATCAGCTGGAATTTGCAAAATCTTTAGACAATAGGCAGGAAGCAGAAATGGCAGAGCAAGGGCCACGGAAGGCGAAATAGGAGCAGCAAGACTAAGGAAATGACATCTGATGAGGGTGCACAGGCTAAAAGATGGCGGTCACTGGGGCCATCCAAGGAAACAATGAGAGGTGCTCATCCAATTTAATTTCGAGGTTCCTAGCAACGGGGACCGTGTTGGTGGTGTAAGTTACCAGGGAGGAATGTTAGAACTGAGGGTCCCAAAGGTCAGGTTGGCCACCAAAGACAACCGCCATGGTCTTATCGTAATTACATCCGAATGATTGTGGTCTCTCCATTGCAATGCAGTGTAAGATGCTGCATGCGGCATAATCACAAGGGAGATGGCTTTTGCTTTTAAAGGCATTCACGCATGTGTCATAAAGTAGCCTACAAGGCGCTGCAGTGGTCGTGGTGGGCCTCTCTGTGGCAGAATTGTGCTTTGCAGTAGGAAGGTTTTACTTAAAGGATAGTTCCGGGACTTTTTTTTTATTGTCCCTACGGTTCGGCTATGTGTTTTTAAGCATAACTCGGTAGATCATAGAAAACTTTCCTATGGACCTTACCCGACTTTTCGTCCATTAACGCACTCGAAATCAGCCGCCATTTTCTGATAATCCTATCATTTCCCCCCATCGCCCTGGCTCACCTGCTTTTGCGGCACTAAATCAAATCCCCCGTCCCTGAGCCTGACATCAGCAGACGCGTACCGCCCATTTCCCAACGCCAAAGCACGTTTCGTGTCAACAATCGCTGCGCCTCAGCTAATGAAGTTTCGCCATGGAAATGGCAGGACGCCTCTTTCCTCAATAAGTATAAACACACCGTTTCACAACACACAGCAGCAGATTTTCGATTCCATTACTCTCTCTGTGTTACTTTGAGTATTCTGTGACTCGTTTCTGTGCTCTGGTCAGCTACCTTCGCCGCTTCTAGGCCTTGTGAACACCTGTACCATCTCTGTAAATTATTTTACTTTCTTTACCACACAATGGCTACAATAATGCCGTATATGTACGAGCCCGAGTACACCGAGCAAGAACTACTGGAAAGGCAAGCACGCGAAAACGATGGGGATTCGGACGGCAGTTGGGAGGACCAGTCAACGGATGAAGAGCCTGGACCATGTCGCATGGACAGCGTCTCCACCTGGTGCACGTGCAATCGGTGCGAGCTAATGCCAACTGAGGAGGAGAACTGCTGCTGCCGTGAAAATTCCGGGTGCTTGGCCTACATTTCGGAAGGCGAGCCAAGTCCGCAATGCATCACCGAGCTGCCAGAGTTCAGGGAAGCCTGCCTCTCACGGACCGTGTTGAGGATGATGATGGTTCTTATGCACGAACTTCGCGGCACTGTTCGTCCGCGTAATCCGAGTAACGAGTAAGTATACTCTGGTTTTGATGTCAGTGATGCCACTACTATGTCATGGTCGTCCCCCACATATAAAATTACATCTACATATCATTCGAATGCATGTAAATTGGTTCCATATTGTGCATTTTCTAGATAGAATTTTTTTCAAAGCAGAATGAAATTTTTTACCTGAATCGACAGTGATAAGAAAGTTTTGTCATTTTAATACAGTTTGCATCTTTCATTTTCACAGGTGGTACAGGCTGGTGGCCTATCGTTGCTTCACTTGGTGGCTTCACGGGAGGCTCGGACACCGCATTCGGAGAGTAATACCTGCCTGTGCGGTACTTGCCATTAGACAACATTTCCCCAGCGACAGTGGACAATACCGTGGATTTTCCCTGGATGTGCTGCAACCGGAACTTTACAATGTGTAATGTTTATTATTTATGTTCAATTGAAATTAAGATCTAAAATAAAACCCAACATATATTTTAACAATGGTTGTTTTGATTTTTTAAATGAATCTAGTGTGTCTCCATTGAATAGTCTTCCTGTGCCTTGTCTTGTCACACCACATGTCTCCGGCCAGCATCCTCCCTCACGCTGGCCGCCCACCTTCAATCCACATAACCGTTGAACCCATATGCAGCAGACATACATATGTTATTTTGCGGGTTGGCATCAAGCCTCCCGGCCTTGCCTCCTCCCCCAAAAATACTTACCACACCACTTTGTTCAAGCGTTGGCAATAAAATGAAGGCCGTTGGATTTTATTGCTACAAAACATGGTTATAGGTAAATAATCAATATGGTTGATCATAATAAATCATCCTTTTGGGCACCGGGTACAGAGATGACCCCCTCTGGCCCGTGCCGCCTTGCCACCACAGGCCAGCCTGCTGCTGACTAACTGCCTAGGCATCCAGGGTCTCCAGGGTGAACTGCACCCATATATTCTCCTGGGAGGGTGAGGTATTTATAAACTCACCCCCCTGCCTTCCATGTACTAGATCCTGCAGCCTGCCTCTTACATGCAGTTAGATGGCCTCTCCTTGGTGAGGCCCTGCGGCAAACGAGTCTTGTCTGCACGACCACCGCCCTAATCCACCCCCCCCGCCCTATCAAAGGCAGTTCGCACCGGGGTACTTGTGCTGCCAAGTGGAGCTGTCAGGGAGCGATAAAGGCCAAGAGGTGCCAAAGACCATGTACACTTCAAAGTGGTCTATAGAGCATGGGTTGTTGTTCCCATGTCTACCTCCAGACCCCGTGTCTCCTGCCAAGCATCCCCCCTCACGCTGGACGGCCCCCTGCAATCCACATAAGTGTGTCTCCATTCACGAGTCTTCCTGTGTCTTGTCTGCACGACCACCGCCCCAATCCACCCCCCGCCCTATCAAAGGCAGTTCGCACCGGGGTACTTGTGCTGCCAAGTGGAGCTGTCAGGGAGCGATAAAGGCCAAGAGGTGCCAAAGACCATGTACACTTCAAAGTGGTCTATAGAGCATGGGTTGTTGTTCCCATGTCTACCTCCAGACCCCGTGTCTCCTGCCAAGCATCCCCCCTCACGCTGGGCGGCCCCCTGCAAACCGCATAATGCCACGACATATACACGTCATTCATTCACAAACACACCCCTGTTTCGAATTATTTATAACCCACTTCATATTTCTAATGTGAACTTCTTTGCTAGTCAACCCGTGAAGGTGCTGGTTATCTGCTCTTCGTCTCTGTGAACTTCCGTGACCACTTCGAGGAAACTCGTCAGTTTGCAACCTGTGAACTGCTCCCTGTTCTACGACAAGAAACTACTCTGATCCCTGCATCTAACTGTTTGTTCGTCAAGGTAAGGCCATGTACCATAATCATTTTGCGTCCAATTTCTTTTCGTTCAAGACAGTACATGCAAGTAACTAGTCACATGTTCTGAGTTTAGTCAAATTATTTTTCTATTTTTTTAAAGTTATTCAAATACTTATCCGCATGTGAATAACGTGTATAGTTCCAAGAACCAAAACGAACCTTGCATTGAACCTTTTATGTGTCATTTAATTTTTTAACACATTGGTATTCATAGAGAATTGTTGATCTTTACTTTTCAGAACTTTCCACAATGCCTGCCTGTTCCATTGGCGGTTGCCCTTCGAAGACCCATAATAAATCTGAAGGTACTATAATGCATGTTTTCCCTAAGACAATAGATCAGATAAGAGAATGGGTCCGATATTACGGATATCCACCGTCTGAGCTTGAAAGTAGAGTCCTAGAAGTCTTTGCGGACAAGAGGGGTGATCGATACCGCATCTGCAGCAGGCACTTTACCTCTGACATGTACTCCACATCATTGCTAATAAAGAAGAGCACACCGCGAGCGAGGCGAAAATTGCTCTCAACCGCTATTCCCACTCTATTCGTCCACATCCCTCCACTGGTGAGTCAAGTTTACGTATTTATCTCTCGGCCTTGCGGTAGTGTGTAGCATTAGCTAACAATAATTTCCCCATTTATGTATCCACTCAATATGAAGGCGGAAGATTCTCCATCCGTGTCGTTATTGCAGTCATCAGCCACTTCAAGCGCCTATCGGGTAATCTTACTTGGCTATTCTGCCACTGACTTGTTTTAGGCATGTAAATGAATAGTTTTAATTTATCGTGTAATTATTTTACCTAATGGTAACCCGTGTACTCGTCCTCTAGTCTTTGTTTTCAGTTATAATTATTGTTATCGAAAATAATGCGCGTACTGTCTTTCAGGGAGATGCTGAGGAGTCCAACGTATTGACGACTACCGTTGATGTCACTCAGATGCTCGAGGTACGTTTCCGGACGGTTCCATCGATGGAGATCATCAGATCTTGCATTCTTGTAGCGTGATTGTTACACACAATGTTTCTTTCGTTTTTAGCCATTGATATGTCCTTCTGTCGTCGCCCTCCTATGTGTCTTCTTTTTTCAATATTGTGTTCATTACTAATGAAAGTCCTATGTTTCAGGGAGTCGATGGAGCATTAGTCCAAGAAGAAGGGGGAGCATGCAGTTACGGGTCGGCGCAACAGCTTGCAGAAGTGTGCACCGCAGTTACATCGTCCCTTGATGTTCTTATGCATTTCGAGGTATGGATACTGACAGTTCGATCAAGCGAAATCATATGACGTGATTACATCCGCTATACTTCCTTCTTTATTAACGCAAGTACTATGTTTCAGGGAGATGACGGAGCTTCTTCTACAAGAACATCACCCCTAGTAGTTGATGCAGATCTCTGGGTGGTGACACTTCCAACGATCGAGCAAATCGAATCATATTTAGATATCCATTATTTATTTAAGACAACTGATCATTTGTGCAGGTCTATTTAGATGAGCCGTTGACGCCTGCACAAAGTTCATGTTCTTTTTAACAAAATAGAAAACCATACTAAAGCAATTACTGTGTTTCAGGGAGTTACTGAAGCATCATCTTCAATAATATCATCAATGGAAGTCTATGAGGAGCCCGAGGTATGGATCTTGACAGTTCCATCTAACTAGATCAACTATGCGTGAATAATTGTCGTTTGAATGTTCTACACAAAGCGTTCATTCGTGTTTTGCTATTGAGATGTACGTGGGTATTGGTCCCCAAGTACATTTTGTGTTTTCAATATTATTATACATACTAATGAAAGTTCTATGTTTCAGGGAGTCGATGGAGCGTCAGTGCGTGATGGATGTGCTTATCATGAAAATATAGTCGTTGCAGCGCAAGAGGAAGTGGAGACATGCACACACGAGTCGGAGCAACAGCGTCCTGATGTTGAAGTTCGAGGCAAGAAAGTTTCAAAGAAAAGAAAGCAAAAGAAGGTTAGTGTCCTGGTCACTATATTATGTTGTTTTTCACTGTTAATAGTTCAATACTGTAAGTTGTGTTTAAACTGAATATCCCTTTTCCAATCTGTCCTCTAGTTGCGAGTGGGTGTACGAACTAGATCTACACAGGCAGTGAAGCGAACGAGAGATGTTGCTTGTCAAACCTTTTGGCAGGGACTTGAGACTGGAGATGCATCGTGCCAATGGGAAGAATATGAAGTGATTGACAACGGAGCTATACCACCACCAGCCATTGATAGTGAATGTCCTCCTGGTAGTTCGGATGCAGTCGGAGATCAATTCACAGAATCCACACCCGCAAAAACTAAGACCGCGAGAAAGTTGAAGAAATTGTTTTATTCACCCATCGCCGGAGAAGGAACAGATGTTGCAATGGAAGAGAATGAAGTGGACGACAATGAAACACCATCAATATCACTGAACATAGCGGAAGACGATATCAGAGATTCTACCTTTCATGTGAGTGACATGTCCTCAACGTTACAGGCCGAACCAGCTGGGATGCAGAGTGACAGTATAAGGAAAGAGGCCAAATTCATTGTATTCGATAGTTGTTTGATTGATATTATTATTCGGATGAAATGTGGGCATTCGGTTGGTGGGGAAGTTTGTGGGGAGCCATTGATTAATGTGACTCGTGCAATTCGAGGCACTAACCTTAAAATACATGCCACCTGTACAAAATATCATCCTTTCTCATGGTCTGCACAACCCATGCTGGGGCAACTGCCAGCAGGCAATCTACTTTGTGCAGCGGCTGCACTTTTTAGTGGTTCAAGTTTTAAAAAGTTAGAGTCTTTCTTTCAGTTTGTGGGAATCCATTTCATTGCGAAAACTCAGTTCTACAAATACCAAACCGATTATCTATTTCCAGCCATTAGCGAAGCGTGGAGAATGGAAAAAATGTCTATTGATAGTACATTCGCGGGCAAACGGTTCAGGCTAGCCGGTGATGGACAGTGCGACAGCCCAGGATTTTCAGCCAAGTACTGCACTTACCACTTTCAGGACATGGAAAGTAAGAAAATTGTGAGTTCGGTGGTCGTGCAGGTGTCACAAAGCACATCCTCAGTGGCCATGGAGAAAGTTGGCTTTGTAGCATCATTGCAAGAACTACAATCGCGGGGAATGGTGATCGACCTGATAGCCACGGACAGACACGTTTCAATTGTCAAGACAATGAGAGAAGAGTACAAAAATATAAATCACCAATTTGACGTTTGGCATCTTGCAAAAACAATCAATAAAAAAATGTCGGCTGCAGGTAAAAAAAAGATATGCAAGGTATTTCACAGTGGTTCAAGTCAATCAGCAAGCATCTTTGGTGGAGCTCAAAAACATGTGGAGGGTCGTTGGAAATTCTACTGGTAAAATGGCGGTCAGTAATGCTACACTGTAGCAACGTTCACCGCTGGACCACAAACCAACATTTCCACAATTGTGAAAATGGCCATTTGTCCACAGAGGAGGCATGGAAGAAGAAGTGGTTGATTCCTTCATCACCCACTCACAAAGCCATTGAAAAGATTGTATTTGATAAAACTATAACAAGAGATTTGAGGGGACTCACGGAATTCTGCCACACAGGAGATTTGGAGGTGTTCCACAATATGTGCCTAAAGTACAGGCCAAAACGATTGCATTTCGGCATGGAGGGCATGATAAATCGGACTCTTCTAGCGATCTTGGCACATAACCATAATGTTGGCCGTCAACAAAGTAGGACGACCGGAACTTTAGGGACGCTTCGCTACAATAAGGCCTTCACTAAAAGAAGTAAACAATGGGTGATCAAACCAGTGTTTGCGGATATGCAATATGAGTTTATTGAGAGACTTATTGTTGACGTCCTAGATAGGCACATAAATGGAGTTGTGAACGAACCTGTGCAGGGGACAACTGCATTGCCACCCAACATTGCCTCTGTTCCATGTCCACCTAAAGCAGAGCTCATTGAGAAATACACATCACGGTTTAAATGATTGTAATTTGATTATTTGTTCTCTCGAGTCTCCTCATGTTGCAGGCCCATTGAATATGTGTATCTATGTAATGTGTAAATAAAAGTGATTGCTCAGTGTACATGCAATGTGTCTCTCCACCCTTGCCCCTCCCTTCACCGTGCAGTAGTGCGAACCACCCGGGTGTCACCTGTGACTTTGCTCTCGAGTCTCCTCATGTCGCAGGCCCATTGAATATGTGTAGCTATGTATTGTGTATATAAAAGTGATTGCTCAGTGTACATGCAATGTGTCTATCCAACCTTGTTCATTTGCGCATTAAATTAAACCAAACAGTAATATAAATCATTTAAAAAAAAATATAGAATGTCTCCGTATTTATGGTTCTCTGGGGCTGCAAAGCACGCAGACAAAATGCAAAGATGGAGTGTAAATTTCAAGTCCTGTGAGATGGCCTTACACTGAATGTAGCTAACTAGGAATGTGTGCTCGTTCAAAGTGAAGGTCAGCTGCTTTGATTTTTGCTCGGGTGCCGGAATTGCCCACGGCTCAGTATAAGGTTCTATTGTTATTTGACCTTGACAGGCCGGGACCATCCCGAAAGACTTCTTTTTGGGGGTGTGGTGCAATAACGTAAGAAACGATAATGAATAAAATTTCAGAAACGATAGCCATTTAATGTTCGTTCATTAGAAGAAATAACGTCGGCATAGAAGGAGTGGTATTTCGGGGCTGCCCTACGCACAGACACAATGGAAAATGCAAATATAATGTAAGTAACTCTTTAGATGAGTTTATACCGCAATTTAATTACTATAGAGTAGCTTTAAAGACGGGTTAAGTTGTACTTGTTCGTTCTATGTGGCATATTGTTTTGTACCGCGCACTATCTCGAGGAGAACCATCTCCTTTTACGGAAGCACCTCAAAACCTTCCTCTTTGCTTCTGCTTTCTCCCTCTCCCCTGCTACAACTGGTCCACTGTCTGCGACCTCGGTCCTGGGCCCTTCCACTCTCCACCTGCACTGCCTCCCTGTCAACCCCTGCACTGGGGGACTGTCTCAGTATCCTACAGCCCCCCCTTCCCAGCACTTGTTCTGCACTTACCTTGCACTCGCCACCAGCTGGCCCTATGTATTTATTATTTTATGCTACTTACCTTGTACTCCACTTCCCCCCTCCCCTTCCCCTTGCACTTTTACCTTCCCCCTACCCCTGCACTTGCGCGATCTGAATGACACCTGGCCTAGTAGGATCGTTGTCTGTCTTCTCCTTGTTCCCTCCCCTCCCTGCCTCGCCACGCCTTGAAACACTTGTGTATAGGCGCGTTGCAAATGCCATATTATATCATATCAGTGATGAAGTGGTCCACTGGCACTCAGGCGGCTCTGAAAAAGGCGGAGGAGAGGGGGTGGGTTACTGGAAATGACGTATAATACCCAGTTGCACTGTCCTAGCTATGAAATAATTTCCCGACCTAATATATAAAATGAATAATTTTAATAAAGATCTGATGGTGAGACTAATTTCATTTTTTATGTTTTTCAAACAGGTACATCCTTCATTATTGTATGTGTCACGAGTACCAGACACCGGCGGATGGCTTTTTCAACCGCCAGTTGCTTCTCCGCGTGAACAACGTTACTACCCTGACCATTTTATGGGACGATCGCCAAGTACAAGTATGCCCTTACGCGGTACTAACGGCTAGATGCAACATACAGACCGTTGTGGTGGCCTAGTGCCTCGTTGTTGGAACAGCCATGCGATTATCAGTGCGACCGAAGAGCTTATTTTATCGTAAACCAACACCCTGTGTACTGCACACGAACATCGCTTGCCTCAAGGCGAACTATTTTGGATCGAGAGCAAAGAAAAATGCAAATCGCTGAATATTCTCTAAACATTTGATGTCCAATAAATGTACTTTGCCAAATGTACAATCTTGCCGTTTGCTTTTAAACCACAGTTTCATATTCCGAATTGTGGCGCTGTATTGTGAGATGATCTAAGACCCTGTGTACAGCAAAGGAACATCGCGTGCCTCAAAACGAACTTTTTGGAACGTGAGCAAATAAAAATGAAAATCGCTGAATATTCTCAAAACATTTGATGTCAAATAAATGTACTTTACCAAATTTACAATCTTGCGGTTTGATTTAAAAGTACAGTTTCATATTCCCAATTGTGGCGCGCTGTGTTGTGTGAGCTGATCTGTGTTGATTTCCGGGTTCTGTGTGGAGTCGCGTAGAAGACGCCTGGGCGCGTTTGCCTACGCAGCTCAGTCACGTCACGGATAGAGGCGGGGAATATGAATGTTTTGATAAAGTCTGTTTCAGGGGCGGGGGATTTGATTTAGTGCCGCAAAAGCAGGTGAGCCAGGGCGATGGGGGGAAATGATAGGATTATCAGAAAATGGCGGCTGATTTCGAGTGCGTTAATGGACGAAAAGTCGGGTAAGGTCCATAGGAAAGTTTTCTACGATCTACCGAGTTATGCTTAAAAACACATGGCCGAACCGTAGGGACAATAAAAAAAAAGTCCCAGAACTATCCTTTAAAGTGATCTTCAAGTTACGGAGTACAGTGTACAGGAGGTGACGGGGAAGCAGTACTGTGCAGTACTATGTAGTATACGTTTGTGTGACTATGCAAGTGTCACTATGCAATTGACTCTTGGAAGATAATACAATTGAGGCTTGATTTTTTAAAATATATATATATATATGTCGCCTTATAGTTAAGGTGAAAATGCACTGTCTAATAACCTTTAAACCACAGAACAGATTAGCATGATATTTTGCAAACCGGATATCTGGTTCGGGCTCTTAGAACAGAAAACGTTGCTACACATCTTTGTTACGTCTCAAAAGACATAAAGGGCCACATTTTGCATTGATTTTCTCATGTGGAAAACTTTTCATATTTACCAATGGGCACAGCCGAAACCCTAGGTGGATTTTCACCAAATAAGAAACAAGTTGGGCACAAAGCTCTAAAGGAAGTCCTTTGTTGGATTGGTGTAAGTCCAGTAGTATTATTTTTAAAAAACCTGGTGGAGAATAGGGTGCACAGCACCCACAAATGTATATATATCTCCCATGATACATTGCTCGAGCCGAAGCTTTTTTCATTTTTGAAAAGCAGCCATATTGAAAATCGCAATTAGCGAGAGCAAAACCCGTGACCCATTTCTTTGCAAATTGCCTTAAAATGGTACAACCTGGAGGAAGAGGGCAGTTTTTAAGCTGTGGAGCCTTTTGGCAGCGTAGGTGTGTAGTATTTGCGAAGGTGTGGTGTCTGGAGATGTGCAGATTGGTTTTGTTTTAATGTCATCAGTATGCTTAGGGGGCCCATAGTTGAGGGGCGTAGCTTCCAATGTGCCGAATTTCAGGGGCGTTGTTGCATCAAAGCGGCACCTTGAGGCACATCTCAAGACCCCCAGGCCCTGAGGGTGGGGCCATTTAACCACTTTCTCTGTCAAAGTAGTCTTTCATGGCTAGCTGTGAGAATCACACCCTGGTTGCATTGCTGCAATTAGAAAAAGGGGTGTACTCAGGGACGTCATTTCACCAAAATGCCAGGGGTAGCGGAAGTGACATCACATGACCCTTGACCACTGATGACATTGCAGGAAGTGATGTAATTTGACCCCACCCCGAAGTGACATCACGGGAAGCGATGGAAACCGACCATTTAAACCTTGACAAAACAGGAAGTGTCATCACGTAGCATTATGAAAAACATGGTTACAATATCACTGTAACGTGATATACATTTCGTACAAGAATGGTTCACCATATGTATCGGCAGAAAAAAAATGCTATAACTGCAACTTGCGTGAAGCAAAATACATAGTCCAAAATGGATGCTTATTCTATACTAAATGTTTTTGGCAAGTTTTTATCTGCATTGTGAAATTGAGGTGTTTAAGAACAAACTAAATTAGTGACACCCCCTGAAGTGTGCCTGAAATAAACCTTTAATGAGTTTAGCTATTATTGTTTAGAATTCCAGAAAGACAAATTGTCATTCCTATTCTTTCTTATTTAGTGTCACTACTCACTACACTTGTGGAACCCCTATTTTTTTTTAAGAAGCCTGAACAAGAAAGCCAGCCACTCTAGAAACAAAGAGGCACATGGCATTGGCCACAGCCCAGCAGCTTTAATATGTAAAAAGTAAAATAAAAGAAAACAACATATTTTTTTGAAAATTCTTTTTTTTAGGGGTAGCAAGGGAGACCACAGGGTAGAAAGGGGGACCTGGCTGTACTTCTGGCATGTGATTCCTGCCTGTGCCTGCGAATATCCACAGGTGAGGTCCTGGAGCAGTACATTGTTTCCTATGAGCAGTATTTGTGTGACACAGGTGTGGCCACATATGGTCATGATTTGCCTACCTACTTTCAAAAGGCTTTGCAGGTCAGCCAGAGTGACAGGGATGCCTGGACATTGGGATGAAACCACATCACAAGAGTTTGCCTGGGAAGAAGCTCATACAAGTTGAATATGGTGACCACTACTGATTAAAGCGACCACCCGATTGATAGAATGGATGCCACCCTTTGATTGGAGTGTAAGGCCCCTCATCCAAATTCAGCATTATTTATGCAAAGTCTGCATTAGTCATTTCTACTTATAAAGTAAAATATGTATGCCCTTAAGATGGAGCAAAGAAACCTAGGACTCCAAAAATGAAAGATGGCAAACCTCTGACCAGTACCTTGGGGAGCAGGACTTTCTCCTGGCAGATTGGGAAGATCGCTAGGGCGTACTTTCTTTGTATCAGCAAGACCAGCAAGGACAAAACCCCCAACAGTATGCCATTGCAAGGCTCATTCATGGCAAAACCTTATACATTGAGACAACCTCCTCCCATGATGTCCACCATTACCTGTTCTGATGATTGGGGTCTGCTAACACAGTGCCCTTCGACTCTGTCACAAGAACACTGCTTCTACAAGCCCAGGTGCGATCTTCCACAAACACAATCCTACTGCAGCTGAAAAGCCCTCTGTGCTGCCCCACCCCTGCCCCAACTGAAAACATATTCTGTCTGCAGCCAAGACTGACTCCAGAGCTTCGGAGAGCAAGGGTCCCCCCAACCACAACTACTCTTAAGTCTGACCCTAATATGTGGCGAATATTAAGGGGCCGATTTATGGAAAAGAGCACATTAATCCTGCAAGTGCTGCATGCTGAGAACAACACTGCACGAGCCTGCGTGTAGAATTAAAAAATGGACGCCCCGCATATTCCCAAAATTCCCTGTTCAAAGATACCGTATATTCAAGATCGCGGCGGAACGACCCTGACACGCCCCCCACGCAAAGCAAAAATAGCCAGAACAGCTACCTTTGTGTGCTCCCCTGGGTGCAAACACACCTACCCTTCAAACAGTGTGTGGGGTCCCCCGCAAGCGGGCCGGCACCCTGACAACATGCGTAGGATTTATCGTAACTCATTAAAACTCCTTAAATCACTACTGCTCCACAATACACTGTGTATGCAAACTCCTAAATCCGATTGGCTCCATACATGCACTCGGAAATCAGACATGCAAACCCAACTCCGTGCTGTGATTCCTATGTACAACTGTACTTAAGCCTGCCTTCAGGTGGCAGAAAAATGGATGGATTTGCGTGGGCATTTCGCAGGTGAGGGGTTGCATGGTTACATCCATGAATACTCTTTGTTGTGCGCATTTGTGGGAATGCTATGGACTGCTTGTTGACCGTCCCTTGTAACGCCCACTTTATTCCTTGTTCTTCCTCATTTTCGGAGTTCTGCCCCCTAGTCTGCCCTCTGCGCAGGCCTCGCCCATGCCCTACATGGTGTCTTGCGCAAGGCACTCGACCACTCGCAGAGACGTGCCGAGCCTGCACGAACTCCCCACAAGTTACAGAAAAATGCTTGACAGTCAATTCCATGAATCGACGAGCAGGGTTTCGCTCACAGAAGGGCACACAAATCCCCAATTTTCCATGCAAATAATTCCATGAATCAGCCCCTTAATGTTCCCACCCAAAAGCTTGCGACTTTCTGTAAATAATTTGACCTCGAGCAGAATATACTGAATGCACCTAAATCAAAGTGGCTTCAAGTATATAATAAATACATTTTTCAAAGTGATAATGTTTTTCCCTATATCTTGACTGCCTTATGCAATTCCAAAGGGTCTTGTCCTATATCAGTCAACGAAAAGCTACAAAAGGATGAGCAAATGGAAGATGAAAGAGCTCTGTTCATGTATTTTGGCCTCATGAAAATGTGATGACAGCTGTTGCTTTAGCATAGCATGAGTTGTGCCCACAAGCAATTACGTATTTTAACTGAAGCTAAGCAATTTACACAAGTTTTAAGATGCAGAGGCAAGTTAGACAAAGTTGTACGCACCACTCTCATAATGATTGCATGTTTGGTCTTTGACAACCTTCGCACCACTTCAACTGAGTTTTCCTTTCAATATAATAACATCAACACCAGCAAACAATATTTTATAACACTGATGAACATTTTTAGATAAGAATATACTTGTCACTGTTACAAAGACAAGCAAATGCATAACATAAAGAGGCCCGTAAATTGTTCTGAAATCCAGTTCTCCGTGTTTATATTGTCAATGAACTACAAATAAAATCTTAATTTCAAACACAAAAGTTACACAGCCATGCAGTTGCCTCTGTAATCACCTTTCCCTTTTTTAGTTTTGTCTCTTAAACCAAAAGACCCATTCGAGATTAGGTAGAAAAATTGAGTTTATGCAGCCATAAACATCATAGGTCTGCAACTGTCAATTTATTCTGTATTAAATGTTGCAGAACACTCAAAAATATCACTTTTTATGAAACAAAAATCGTGTTCTTCCTTGTATATCTTAACTTAGTTATTGTATAAAATCACAAAAGAAACAGTGAGTGGGAATAGCACCTGAGCAGAGGGTGTTCTAATTTATTTTGTTAGTTCAGAAAAGACTACATTTCATGCGTTCTTGGAAGACCCCTCAGAAGCCGAATGGCCAACCAATTTAAATCTAATAGACAGCCGCTTCAAGCAGCCTACGCTGCGGGCAAATGTGTGACTTCCATTACTCGCTCTGTGGGGTCTTCCCAACTGTGTGGATTCTACTCTGGCTTTTCATCACCATTTCCTCTAATTATGCCTGCTCCACCATCCATCATGCCAGAAAATAGCACAAACACAGAGTAAGTGTGGCGCGACTGCATGCCGTGAAGCTATTATTTTGAATGCCCTTCTTCTGTATCCCGCCAGCCCATGAGCATGTTTGGTGACCTAACTTAAGTAGCAGGTGGAAAGGAGTATTGTGGAAAGGAAGAACATGTATGGAAGAGCAAAATAAGGCAGGAAGGTCTATTTAGGTTTTAAGGATATTCACAAGGAATATCTATGAGAAAAATGGGAATACGATCGATTTCAGTTATTGGACCTTTTTTGGTGATTCTGGAAGCTCACATGTAGTTTACTTTTGAGTAGAACCAGAATTAATTTCGAGTGGGAATCCTTTGTGGATCATTAAATATTTCCTACACGGACTTGCAGTTTTAGGACTTAACACCAAGCAAGATCGACATACAAAGCTTTTGATCAAAATGTCCCTAATCAACACAAATCTCTTGAGTTGTAATTCTATTACACAATGCATGTTGCATATTTACCCAGTTCATTCAAATACAGTCCGAAATGGACCAAATCACCCTGAAACTGAAAACTGCATTTTGGTTAGTAGGTAAAAGATAGGTAAAGCCAACAGTGATGTTTTTTTGTGTGTAGACACAGGGTATGCATTTTTCAGGAAACGCCATAATGGTCTTATCTAGCCATAACATGACAAAAGCTTGTACAAGGCGTTAGTGCCGGGGCAAATTATGGCAATGGCTAGTAAATGCCTATGTAATGCCTACACAAGAGCCAAAACTGTCCACTTTGTCAATGTTTTTTTTAACAGCGTTTTACTGCAATGACACACATTTTGCTTGAAAATCAAGTGGCTGAGGGCACACTTGGACTAGGAATATTTATGACACGTGGAGCTGGTTTACAAGTGCTGTTAAGCAATTTCCTTTCAGAAGACTGCTTATAAATACCATTTGCTAAGCACAGAGCTAGCTCAAAGTGATGCCAGTGACCTACCTTTTAAGTTAGATGGGGTAGGTAGTGAGTGGAAATGGGCATAGGGACTATCAAGACCAAAAGTTGTAAAATGGGTGGTTAAACGCCAGGCAAAAACCACTGGCTGTGTTCCCTGCCTCACATTCCATCTCTCCCCTATATTCACTTCCCACCCTAATAGTTTTGGCTTATAGTAAGCGCTTAGAGCACCACCTAGCAGCCAAAGCAAGAATGGAGAACAAGTATTGATGGGTACTAGGGTTAGGTATAGATATTGGGGTGGGAGGTCTTGGGAAAAGATTAAAAGTATAGCAAAGAACCCCAAAAGGGGCACTTAGAGTGGCAAATCTTGGGGATTGAGATCCCATTAATTACGTGTGCAGTGGTCGAAATGGACGATAGCAGTAGCGAGAGGTGCTCCTCTACTTTTTTAAATTACGTTTTATTGTTCCTATATCTTTTTTTTTTTAAGTAACCGTTCCAGAATTGTTTCGTTTTAAAATAAAAGTGTAGGAATAAGTTGAAACTTGCACTACTACCCGGTAAACAACAGGCGGTTTGTTTTTGCATTTGCCTTACTGGGGATTTGTACCTGGAACCTGCTGGATCAGCTCCAACCTCTCATCACAGTGAGCTATTGTAGAACTGCTGCGTTGCCCTTATTTTTTCAGTGGCATGCTTTGGCCAAAACCCATTCCCAGCCTAGCCCCATCATAACCCTGCTCCAACAGTAATGAAAATTGTTCTTTTTTTGCGCAGTTAATGGGTAGGTGGGTGGGAATGGGTGGCTTTAATCATTAGCATGGCCCTTAAGAGGTGCAAATGGTGGGTGTTTAGAAAGGGGAGGGTGTGTAAAGCTGCATGCTGCCGGGGACAATGAATTAAGGTAATGGGGGTTGTTTAAGGTGCATTTTGCATATTCTTTCATTGTGTTTCTTTCAGCTTTTACACAGTAGGGTGTGTGCAATGGACAAAAGGTGGCACCCATGCATATATTTATTTATATAATTTATGTTAGCATTTATTTCAGCACACAAAGCCCAGAGGCATCTAGGCGCCAGTTACAGAAAGTGCATGGTACAGGGTACTGTTAAAAAGTGCAAGAATACACATATGGTTACATGTCATAACCTCATGGTGCGGGGGCTGCTTCATGCATGCTTTGTTTGTTTGCTTGTTTATTTGTTTTATATAGCGCTCCAGACCTAGGGGTAAATGGGGGCTTGAAGGACAGGTTACATAAGTACAATATATATAGATTTTGCAGTTATACAATTGTAGAGGTAATATGCAATATGCAATATATACAAGCAGGGTAGTTAGATTGTGCGGTTAAACATTTCTAAGGTATGTACAATATTTACAGTTAGTAATGTGCTTAGTCTATTTTAGGATTGGTTTCTCCAGAAGCCAGCTAATGACTAATTTCCTGAACAGTTGGAAGGATGTGGTCAATTTGCTGTTCAGCGGCAGGGTGTTCCAAAGTTGAGGGGCAAGGACAGTGAAACTCGAGCCACCAGCTCTTTTGGTGGTGAATCTGGGCACAGTGAGGCAGAGAGTATTGGAGGATCTAGTGATTCTCGTGCTTGGTTTCAAATTGAGTTTGTTGGTGAGATAAGGGGGGGCTAGGTGGTTTAGGGCTTTGTAGGTAAAGCAGAGGGTTTTTAAGTCATTTTTTTGTTGAATGGATAGCCATTTGCAAGATATTCTTATGTGGGAGATGTGCTCTCTCCTGGGAATATTTAGTGCTGCTCGCAAGGCATTGTTTTGCAGGATCAGATGTTTATTGATTATAGCTTGGTTAACACCTAGGTAGAGGCTGTTGCAGTAGTCAAGCTTCAATTGTATGAGGGCCCTGGCCAAGGTGAGGCAGCTATTCATAGATAGAAAAGGTCTGCAGGCCCTAATTAGTTTCCCAGTGTAGGCGGTGGCTGAGGCGGTCATGTTGACTTGTTTGGAGAGGTTGGTGTTGGTGTCAAGGTAGAAGCCTAAGGTTTTCATGTGTTTAACGACTGGGATGATGTTGCCATCTATGATGAAGTTGGAATAATCAGGGCTAAGTTTCTGTAGGTTGTTGGGAGATCCGACTAAAAGGAGCTCGGTCTTCTCATCATTCAGGCAGAGGCCATGTGTGGCCATCCATGCCTGAATGATGGAGAAGAGTTTGTTAATCCTAGTGGCGTCTGTATTGTAGTTGCCAGTGATGGTGAGGAGTATCTGGGTGTCATCTGCGTAGGTGGTGTAGGTGACACCCAGATGGTCCAGCTTATCAAAGAGGGGCTTTGTAAAGATATTATAGAGGGTGGGGGAGACGCAGGACCCTCTGCTTCAGCCACTGATGAGAAAACCCTCATGGTTCTGTTGGCTAAGAAGGATTGTATCCACATGACAGCAGAGGGGGAGAAGTGGGCAGCAGATGAGAGGTGGTTGCAGAGTATTTTGTGGTCAACCAGGTTGAAGGCTGCTGAGAGATCTAGTAGGAGTAGGATAGCTGCATTGTTTTTGTCCTTGATGTCATCAATCTGACTTTTGAGGTCAACAAGGGCAGTTTCTGTTCCATGTTGAGGACGAAAGCAAGATTGACGTAGGCCTAGCAGTTGATTGGACTCTAAGTAGTCTTGAATTTGCAGGTAGGCAACTCTGTCGAGGATTTTTAGCAGTAAGGGGACCGTGGTGATAGGCCTGTAATTGGTGGAAATGGCAGGGTCAAGAGATTGTTTTTTTAGAAGATGGAGAACCCATGACTGTTTCAAGTTGTTGGGTACAGAATTAGTCGAGAAGGATATGTTTATTAGTTTGGAGATGAAGGGGGCTAGGTCTCTCGCAGCATCTTTGATGAGCTGGGCGGGGCAGCTATCCCCCTTTGAGGGATGCTATAATTTTTTGGACTTCGGGTATAGTGACCATTTTGAATGTGAAGCCGGAAGTGTTGTTGGTCGGTGCTGGTGAGCTAGGTATGAAGGTGATGCTGTTGGAAAGTTGTAGTCGTTTGGCCTCGATTTACGTTTGAAGACCAGTGATTTTGTTGGCCAGGGCACTTTGGGTGCTGGTGCACAACGGCTTGTCTTTCACGCACGTGTCGGTCGGAGGGTTGGGATTTTCTAATTCCTTCAGAATGGTGAAGAGTTCTTTAGCAGAGGATTGTGCATTGTTTATTCTAACATTGTAGGGTTCCTTTTTGGTGCGGATTATCTCTTTCTTGTAGTGGGAGGAGATGGTCATGAGATTGGATTTGTTTTCTGCTGAGGGATTGGTTTTCCATAGGGTTTCCATCTTGGCTTTCTTTTTTCTAAGAGCTTTGAGTTCCGTTGTGTACCAAGAGTTCAGATGAGCTCTAGGTTTACCTTTGCGTAGCTTTAGTGGGGCAACAGCATCAATGGCATTAGATAGGGCATCATTATAGGTGTTGACTAGAAGGTTAAGGTCAGCAGTGGGTGGGAGTGTGTTTAGGAGGGGGAGAATCAGTGGTGTGAGGGTCTCCGCAGTAATGTTGCACTTGTTTCTAGTCAGGCAGGCTGGTGCGTGGGGGCGCTGCTTGGGGTTAGGGTTGTTGTGGTTAATGTCGAATAGTATGAGGGAATGGTCATTCCATGCAAGAGGTTGTGGGGCCTTACAGGTGATATTGCAGTTATGGGCCGCAACCCAATCGATAGTTCTACCTTTCTGGGGGGTAGGTAGTGTAATGACTTGAGTAAAGTCATGCTCAGATAGGGCGTTAGCCAAGGAGGCGGCTGGAGTGTCGTTAGGGACGTTATACCCTTGATTAAAGTCTCCTACAATGATATTTTGGGAATGGGGCTTAAAGTTCTCTTCTATGAGGGTGGTAATGTCTTCCTCGAAGGAGCCTGTGGGGCCTGGGGGTCTGTATATTAGTTGCAGAGTAATTGTGCTCTTAGGGGTGGTTTGTAATTTAATGGTGAGGTGCTCGCAGGATTTTAGCGGGGGGGAAGTGATGGGTCTGAGGTCGAGTGAGGATTTGAATATGACTGCTACACCTCCTCCGCGAGCATTGGGTCTGTCCACTCTGAGGATGGAGTAGTTGTCGGGAATAGCAAGAGTAAGGTATGGTCCTGCTGCTTCATGTAGCCATGTTTCTGTAGTAGCAAGGAAGTCAAGGTCTGCTGAAAGGATGATGTCAGCAATTTCGGTGGGTTGAGCTACTAGGGATCTGACATTGAGTAGTGCTCCTTTTAGAGATGCCGTGTTAGTGGCATTGGCGCTATTCTTAATGGTGGCCTTGGTCATGGGTATGGCAGGCAGCTTGCTGGATGTGGTATGGAGTCTAGCGCCAAGTCTGTTGTTGCGGTCAGGGAGGGTAGGGTTGGTTGTGCGGCGGTATCCTAATGGATTGGGAGGGTTGGGGTTGGTAGCAGTGTGGTCATCTTTAGTGAGGTTGGTAATGTTGGGTAGGGTGTTAGCTGGTGTGGCACTAACTTTAGCAGTGTGGTGTTGGTGAGCGATGTGTGAGAATTGTGGAAGGGTGGGCAGGAAGGGTGTGGGACAGGGGATGGGATGGTGTCTAGGGCAACCGAGTTTAGCTAGTCCATTATTGTATGGTATGTAGCTGCTACATGGAATAATGTTGTTCATGATGCAAAAAGGGAACATGGTGAGAATGAGCCAAGGGAGCATAGTTAGGAATGCGGCGTTGGCTAAGCTGCTTAGTTGATATTATGCAGAGAATGGCCAATTTCAGTTCGGCTACAACAAGGCATGCATAGGCTAGATTTGAAATTGCTAACAAGGTGCAGAAAAAGGGCAATTTCAGTTAGGCTACAGCAAGGCAGGCATAGGCTAGATTCCAAATTGCTGATATGGGACAAGCGTGGGCTGGATGCTTCTGCTAATGCAGAGCAGGAGCCTAGCTCAGTGTGTAATAGTAACGGTCACACAAAGGTAGTGGTTTGCAAAGTTGAGTAGTTGCGAGTCAAGAGATGATGTATTATGTAGTAGATTCTGAGCACAACGGTGCAAAATTGACCGCAGGGGTGGTAATGTTAGGTGGTGCATGAGCAGCGGTTCCGTGATAGTTGGGGAGCAGTTCAGGTCGCTGTTTACAGGTGAATGGCAAAGTTTTGGGGGAGAGCGGCACGCTTACCCTGTTAATTTGAAGGACAGCCCGGAAGGGTTAGGAGTCATGGCCCTGGGTTTGCCGGCGTAGACAGGCTGGAGACAGGCACTGCGTTTTCGATCGTATGCCTAAGAGCGTGGGCCGGTTCCCAGCCTGCCGGCTTTTGGTTGGCTGTAAATTCGTGAATTGAGCCAATCACAGTGCACGCAGTGCTGAGGGGCCGGATGGGTGGCTGCAGACAGGCAACAATGTCACAATAGGTAAATGTATACATACTGGTACAGCCTCACCCCATGGTGCGGGGGGCTACTTCATGCATGCAGACAGGCAAAACATTGCAATGGGTAAATGTGTGCACACTGACACAGCCTTACCTCATGATGTGGGGGGCTGCTTCATGCATGCAGACAGGCAGAAAGTCACAATAGATGAATGTGTACATACTGACGCAGCCTCACCTCATGTTGCGGGGGGCTACTTCATGCATGCAGACAGGCAAAACGTTGCAATGGGTAAATGTGTGCATACTGACACAGCCTTACCTCATGATGTGGGGGGCTGCTTCATGCATGCAGACAGTAAGGAGTCGCGATATGTCAGACAGGTTATCAGGTACTGGTAAGGCTGCGCCAGGGGTGCTGGGGCCACATGGGCAGAGCAGGTAGGTTGCAGGTAAAATTCCTTGACAGCAAAATGCTGCTAGGGTCAAAGCAGGTAGGTTACAGGTGGTGTGCACAGTCTGGCAAAAGCCTCAGCTTCTGGTGAGGGAGCTAGTTCAGGAGTACAGCAAGCATGATAGGCAAACATGGTCAGGTGTAAGACAGCATTTTGCGCACTAAGTTGGAAACAAGCTCCCAGATGTCGAGTTGTCATTACAGCTGGTAATCCAGATACCTAAGTGGTTAGTGCTTGTTACAGTGACGTGTGTGAGTCAAGATGGGTGGGCAATAGAGTTATCCTACGATAGGGGCTTTAGGAAGCATTCCCAGCTCGCTGGGTGAGGATAGGTATGGTGCGCTTGCAAGAGACACAACAGTCAAATTGAGGAGCAGCTGCAAGTTAGGATAATTTGTGATGTTAAGAGAAAAAGAGGTAGGTCACACACTTGTGCGCAATTCGATATACATTCGTTTTTACGGAGCAGCCCAGTATAGATGCCTAATGAAAGCATAATGAGGCTATAGTGCAGTTAATGGACACCAGATGATCAGGATAAATAGACAACATGATAGATTGATGCGTGATAAGCAAAGCAAGATTAAACACATACATAAATAGGACAGTTGCATGGAGAAGCTTAGTTGTGGTCTGGTTAAAGACTCACCAAGAGGGCTGCTTCGGGAAACAAATACACAGTGACTTCTAGGTGCACTCCATGGTTCATATGAGGTATAGGGGGTATAGGGGGTATGGGGGCATGGAGTTTGTATTGTGCATGGAGGGGGCATGTTGATGCTGTTTGTGGGGAGCGGTGGTGGCCCACCAGGGAACATAGTTCCACTACTTCTTTTCGTACACTTCGACGACTGATGCAGTCTTTGGCTCAGCATTTCTTTTTTTTAACTTTATTTTCAACACAGTGAAAGACATACAACCTCAGGTACAGTCTGCGAGTGGGTTATAAGCAATGCATAGACATGGGGTTTCAGTGCCCATACATGTAATCATCAGGGGACCATTACAGTACATATAATTGCATTGACTTAGCGGTATCTAGACAGTTCTCTGTTCCCAAAGATACACATGAAAAAGGTTCCCAAATGTCTTTTGGCCTGCAGCTCTGTGTTATTAATGTTGCATAGGCCTCTTCGCACTCATCAGCGTACGTCATTTCATGAACCCACATTGTTATGTCCGGAACAATTGTGGACTTCCACTTAAGGAGTATACACTTCTTAGCCAGTGAGCAGCCACTGTTAAACAGTCTTCTCAGCTTGGTTGAGACCTTGCCAATATCTCCAAACAAGTATTTGGGCAGTGTCAAAGTTGCTAGGACACCCGTACATTCATGCAGTACAATGGCAACCTCTTGGCCGAAATGTGCAATCCGGGGGCATACCCAGTACATGTGGTCTGCATCTGCAATATCTACATTGCATTTAATACAGTTACCATTCACTAGGGGGGCAAACTTGGCAATTTTCGGTGGGGTGTAGTGTAACCTATTAAGTAATTTAAATTGAATGAGTCTGTGCCTAGCATTCAGGGATACCTCCTTGGTGAGGCGACACCACCTTGTCCATTGCGCCTCATCCAATGGGATACTCAAGTCCTCCTCCCATCTCCCTCTGGCTATCGAGGATAGTGGACGCATATCTTGGCATTTCTTGTATAGTTTGGCGACCAATCCTCTGGGGTTACCACCCATTACCACCCATTACCACCATCTCTAGTATTTTGGACAACTCAGGTACACAGGGGAATGACGAGCAATGCACCCTAACCGCTGCTCTCATTCTGTAATGGTTAGTTTTTTAGTGGGTCCGGTACCCAATTTCTCAGAAAATTCTGGTAGTGTTACAAACGTGCCCTCCAGGAAGCGGTTGTGCAGTGTCATTGTGCCGTTTGGGTCCCACCCCTGCTGGATAGACTTGTCATATGTGGGGGGCAGCCCGGGACAGCACCAAAGCAGTATAGTACCTGCGTACGGCTCCATGATATGCAGCCTCTTGAATATTCTAGACCAGGCATTAACTGTCGTACAGACTGGGTCAAACGTGAAGGTGTCGGAGTGTCGGTGGGCTATGAGTATTGTGCACAGGTCAGATGGGGAGGCACTATAATTCTCAAGACCCGCGTGTAGTGGTCGATCCTGTGGAGAATACCAATGCCCGGCAAAGTGCGCCTGCGCCACTTCATAATATAGGTCAAAATCGGGAGCTTGAAGCCCATCCTGATCATATGGTTTGGTCATGGCCTCCCACTTCATTCGCGGCGTATCAGCGCCCCATGTGAAACCTACTGCCAATGACCTTAGCTTATTAAAGAAAGTATGCCCCGGCCAGGCAGGAATGTTGATGGAGAAGTACAATAGTTTGGGGACAACGATCATCTTCAGGAGAGTCTGCTGTATAGCGAGTTCGGGAGCCTAGCCCATAGGCTCAGTTTGCCTCTGAGTGTGTGCATATATCTTTCATGGTTCTCAAGTAATAGGGTGTGGTGCTGTAGTGTGATGACGATGCCCAGGTATTGCAACTTATCTTGAACCCATCTAGAGCCATCAAGATTAGGGGAAGAGGTGGTGGTCTCATTTAGAGGAAACAGTTCTGATTTGACCTCATTAATGCGGTAGCCTGAATATTTAGCGAAACTGCAACCTCTTCCAGAATTGGGGCGAGATTTGTAGCAGGGTTCCTAATGTACAGTGGCGAGTTGTCTGCATACAATGAAATGATGTGTGTGGGGCCTGACATGCGTAATCTGCGGTGTATGTGTGTGAGTGACATGATACACGCGAGGGGCTATTGTGAGGGCGAAAAGTAAGGGAGATAATTGGCATCCCTGTCTCATACCACGTTCAAGCAGCAACATCGGGATTAGTGTGGACCCAGTCCTGACCCTAGCCAATGGGGATGAATAAAGCAGGCATACACACTGAATGAAGAATTCGCCCAGTCCCATACGACGCAGCACCGAGAACAAGAATCGCCAGGAGAGCGAGTCGAGCGCCTTTTTGGCATCTAGGAAAGCCTTTAGTTGGGAGATCACACCAAAAAGTCTATGCAAATTAAATGCAGTCGTCCATCCAGAGATGAACCCCGATTGGTCAGGATGCACTAGGTCCGACATGTACGGGAGGAGTCTGGTGGTTAACAATTTAGCAAGGATCTTAGTATCTCAATTAATTAAGGACAGTGGCCTGTACGAGCCCATATCTGTTTGGTTTCAGCAGTACTGTAATCACGGCTTCTGACATTGAAGGGGGGAGTCTGCCGGATTGGATCGACTCCTCCCATATCTGCAACAGATCGGGAGCAAGGATGGAGCCCAGTTCCTTATAAAGTTCTATCACCAGACAGTCAGGGCCCGCCGCCTTACCCGAAGGGAGGGATTTAACGGTGTCGATACTTTCGATGGCAGTCAGAGGCTGATTCAGTGCCAAACGGGCCTCTTCAGAGACCATTGTTAGTGGTGTATTATCCAAATATGCCTTGAGTTCCGTAGGTGTATATTTGTCGGAGTTAGCGTATAGGGATTTGTAAAATCTATAAAACTCAGAGTTAATCACCTCTGGGGTTTTCAGGGTGTGTCCTGTGGAGGCAACAATCCAGGCAATGTGGTGTACGCCATATTCATATCGTCGTGCCAGCAACGGATTAGAAAGTAATTGAACCTCTCTGTCAGCAAGTTAGCTGAATTCCAAAAGATTCCCTTTTATGCAGCCTAGGAATGCCCGGTCATGAGTAGTGGCATATTCATCCTCCAACTTTTTAAGGTCAGCTTCAATCATTTACAGTTCCCTCCTAGTGTTGTGCAGTGTCCCAGAGGCCATGGAGATAATCTCCCCCCTATCCCACACCTTGAAAGCCTCTCATACTGTTCTATGGTGTCGTACCGTCCCCAAGTTTCTCTGAAAGAATTCATCTGTCCCATTGTGCAATTTCTCAAGGAATATCAGGTCTGACAGGCAGCAAGGGGGCATACACCAGAGTGGTCTGGCAGCGGCCTGCGCACTACATTCTAGAGTCAGTGTGATGGTGAGTGATCTGAGATCGTATGAGGGATAATCGTGGACTCCACAACACGCAACACGCGTGTGGTGGGAATCAACCATAAGTCGATCCTAGAGTGAGAATCGTGCACCGTAGAGTAATATGTGTATTCGTGTTTAGTTGGGTCCGGTTGTGCCATGCTTCCATCAACCCAAAGTGTCCTATCAGCTTCCAGCCCGCAGCAGACAGGTCCCTTTGCGTAGCCCTGGATCTGTCCAAAATGCAGTCCAGAATCAGACTGAAGTCCCTCCCCCATATTATGTTTGAGTAGGGGATGCCTAACAGGGTATCCAATATTTGGCCATAAAATTGAGGTTCGTCAACATTTGGGCCATACGTGTTAATCACTGTCATATCAACAACTGCCAATTCGCCCCACAGGATGACATACCTTCCCAGTGGGTCCACACTACGTTTGGTCTCCCGAAAC
This sequence comes from Ambystoma mexicanum, assembly GCF_040938575.1. Lineage (NCBI taxonomy): Eukaryota > Metazoa > Chordata > Amphibia > Caudata > Ambystomatidae > Ambystoma > Ambystoma mexicanum. The sequence goes on from NC_090924.1 coordinate 749,830,335, forward strand.
GATATAGAGCGATGTCTTAGCATAAGCACACAGCGGGACATGGTTGAGTAGTTGGTGTAGCATCTTTGGGGGCCCCCACGTTTTAGCAAATGTATCATTGGTGGACCCCTGGGCATGCGTCTCTTGCAGCATCACCACTTTAGGGGCTTGTCTGTTGATGTAGGCAGCAAACTTGCGCGCCTTGATGGGGTGATTGAGGCCCTGTTCGTTCCATGACAGAAACGTGATATTAGCACTCAGCATGATTGGGGCACAAAAAGACCAGGTCCAGTTGCAGCCGGGCTATAACTGGGATCATATGTCGTAATCAAGGCGTAGTCTTCACTGATTTTCAATTTACTCACACAAACACCAACTAGTAGGCCAATGAGCCCTAAACATACACAAATCGTTGGGCCAAAATGGGTCAGTCGATTACAATTGCAGGTTCCAAACTGTAGGTCACGACAATACAAACATTTGTAAATAGGTGCCAAACTTCACCCACCCCCACCCACATCACCCCCCCCATCTGGACGATGAAACCCAGTATACATCGTAACATTGTGGATTCAGTGAATCAAGTCGTTAAGGTTCGTTGCACCAAACAATTTGTCCCAGCCACGTGTGCCACCAGGATCGCAGCAGGGGGGCCAGGTGTTGCCCAGTGGTAGTTCCGCAGCTAGGAATAGGATGGGTCAGTTAGTAGGGAGCTTCCCCTCATTCGGGCCCCCTCCTGGACAGGTCCATATAGGGCCCTGCACAGTGTGCGCCAGTGTTTGCATTGTAGGATAGGGCGAGACACCAGGGCGGTGGTACAGCCCAACTAATGCGTGTTCATAATCGCAAGGCTATGCGGAGCAGGTCAACACACTGTCTTGCCCACCTCAGGCAATATCAGTGTTTGAACTGTTCGGGATGGCAAGCCTTGACAGCGGTAGCGCACAGGCCAGATTCAGTGTGCGCCTGCCCATTGTTCTTAGGAGTGTTTCACTCAAGGCACGGGTGCCGCCGGAGGAGCAGAGCCAGCGCTGCCAGTCAGTCCAGGGTCAGTCACACTCCCTAAACCATGCCCGGGGCCAAACAGCACGAGTCTCACACCAGTGGCAACCCGAGGGGCGAATGCCAGCAGCACCCCAGCACCAGTACACATACCTTCAGGGGCACCGGTCCGGGCCACCAGACCGATGGATCTATCACACCACTCCTCCACTCCAGAGTCTGGCCCACTGGATGAGGCATGGTAGATAAGCATGACCTGCTCCTCTGCGCATCTCTGCTGTGACAAAGCGGCCGCGGCCCCCTCATGCTGTCCCCACTTCACCAGAGCAGCACAGCAGGCCAAAATCAGGGTGTCAAGGTCAGATCCGGGGCCGATGGCATGACAGCTGCTGCCACCAAGCAAGGCATCCAGCACCCCCAAGCACCCCACATCCACAGTGATTGCCCGGGGTGGCTGGAGCACAAGCAGATCAGCCAGGGCGTCAACGGGGGTATCCCTCACAGGTGGCCTCCTTAGTAATGTTCCGAAGGCACACAAGATCAGGGTCCCACCCCCAATCTGCTCCAGTGTGGTGTGCGCTCCAACTGTCAGTGTCACGCCACACCACAAGACACGACTCGGTCACAGCTTGTGCAACGAGCCATCTCAGCTCCCGACTCACTCCGCAGCGAGAGGGACTCAGGACTGCTTGTATTCAGCTCAGCCACATGTTGGGTCTGGTGGGGCGGCTCAGCGAGCCAGTCAGTGGGGCCCCTAAGCACCCCACCAGGCTGGGGCTCAGTGAGGCGGCGCACGCCTTCAATAGGATAAGAGCAGGGGATGGTCACCTTGGCCATCGCGCGCCAACTCGACCCCACAAGCCGCCGACTCCAGTGTAGGATATTCGGATGCACACAGCACCACCACAGGAATGCGGTTTCAAACGAGATCACGTCTTCAGGTGCACTAATCCCTGGGGAACATCAGGCTGCAGTTTATTTTTTAAATAGCCAAGCACAAACGGATATTTATGTGATTCGGATGTGTGCGAGGCTGGAGCTCCTCGTTCAGGCGGCCATCTTGATGGCTGCTCAACGGCGCCCCCTGGCTCAGCATTTCAACCGGTGAAAGTCCTAGAACTGTTACCTTCTCCTCCAAGAGGGCCATGTAGACCATAAAGACCTCTCCCAAACTACCTCTTCCAGACATCACTTGAGCGACAGATGAAATTAGCTGAGAGCTGTCAGTCAAACCCCTGCCAATGTGACATTTTTGTCCTGCTACAAAAACGTATTTTGACCTGATGCCCAAAATCTGAAGTAGACACCCCAGAACTTAATCATTGTCACGGCAGAGTCTTTTTGCTCAGGTGCACTATGATGGCATGTTTAGTAATTCCTCGTGTTGCAGTGGAAGTTCCCCAAATGTTCAGATTTTTTTCTCATTGCACCTTTGATTTTGTTTAGTATTAACCAACCCTCCCACTTTTCCTACTTACAAATCGTGTCAACCTCAACACGCTGACGAGCCCCAAACTTGGCACCATTTCCTTGGAATTGTTGAAGGACTTAAAGAGAGGTCTATATTTGGGTGACAATGACATATGCAAAGTGAACCTGCTTTCCCAGCATGCCGTTGTTCTGAGCATTTGTCCTGGGAGGATAGCTCAGCGGCAAAGCGGTCGACTTGGAAACAAGACGACACGAAGCAACACAGATTCGATCCCCCGGTCCGCGCTCAGAAACCTCTGGGTATTAAGCACATTATAAATACGCAACTAAGACATATTCCTGTAACAGCGCCTCGATGCCCCCGGGGCCGTGTGAGCACTTTAGAAATCGAAATAAATCTAAATCAAAATCAACAATTTGTTTGGAATTATAAACTTGAAAGAGAAAGATACTCCTTCAGGACTGGCCTTACCCTTCTTTCTCCCGGCACCTGTCTTCTTGGAGATTCATTTGCATAATTTGATTGCGAGATGCATTGGTGCTGTTTGGGTTGCAGGCAAATAAGGAACCTTTTCTTTTCTAGTGAACATTACAGTGCATTGTTGCCATTTATTTTTACTCTCCATGGGCAGTATTTCCAAAACTTTGCACCGGTGCAAGTGCAGCTAATTAGCAATAGTGCAAAATGTGCTCGAGTGCAGAAAAACACATTCTTGCTATGCATTCTAGACCAGTGCAATGATTGCCGTAGTTCGAGTCTTTTGCCCTGGAGCATAAATGCATTAAAAACTCTGTTTTTGCAGCAAAACAAATGTTTGCCCTAGTGCTAATTGCACTTTCAGCGGTGCAAAGTAATATGGCCCTATGGTACAACGTTCATTCATCACCCGTTGGTTTTGCGCAGAGTTTTTTGCCGAAAAAATTCAGCTGAAAAAAACTCATCGAAAAATATTGGGGGGTGGGTAAGGGCATAAAAGGGGTAGGGGTGGTGGGAGGATAGAATAAATAAAAGTGAAGGGGGATAACCCCCCAAATAAAAAAAAAAAACATTGGGCCTCATTACGACCCTGGCGTTAACCATGGCGCTATTAGCGCCATGGTTGACGCCGGTATTTCACCAACTCCGCCATGTTGAATGGTCGAATTACTGCCCCATTCCAAGGTTGGTGGGGCGGTAATTCCCCATTCACCATTGGCCCTTCCCCATTCCCATTTTTGCCCCATAGGGCAAATTGCGGTACCGTAATTACCTCAAAAGTCCCTTTGCGGGTTCCTTCCAGCCGTTGAGGTCGGGACCCGCAAAGGGACCTCGTAATTAGACGGTAAGGGTTTAACGGCGCCGACACCTTTTACGGCGCCGTTAACCCCTTACCGCCTGGGTTGTAATGAGGCCCATTGGATGTGTTTTCTGGCGAAAACATTTTGGCAAAAAACTCCACACAAAAAAAATCCAGGGATGAATGAACATATAACCGGCCCATATCATTGTTTAGTACACGAACGTATAAAGACTGCCTTATTCCCCTTTTAATAGTAAGAGGTCAGTCAGACTGTGGTGAAAATTGCAGACCGAGTAGGAAGTCCATTACAGTGATTCCCCTTTATATGATATCTGTGTTGCTACATATTAAACGTGATATAAATATTCATAAACTCAGATCCCTCAAATTGATTATAATTAGTAATTAAAAGCTCACATTTTGCGCTTGAATTGGTTTAATATTTCGCATGCACTCTGCTCTGCACGTGTGGTTGCGAAGGAGGCGTCTCCTCTTTCACAGACGCCTTGGAAGACTGACACTCAGATTATTAAATTGCCTCTGAACGATTTTTGCTTTTCATTTCTTTCAACTGGCATTGCATTGATAAGCCACTGGCAAGCCTATCAGACGAAATCGGGCACGTACTGCGAATGCCATTATTAAAAAAGGTGTTTGGCTAACTGCTTCACAATTACTGCTCAGATAATCGATAAAAATGAGTTATAAAGTGATTAAGGGTTGCAATGGCCCCATAATCAATTTCACACTGCCGGTGAGGCGATGCTCTGCCGGGGACCAGAGGGCATGACCAAACCTGTTGCGATCCAGCTTATGCACAAACACAGGGTTACTCTTTCATTCAAGTAAAGTAGGTTTGTTGCATTTTTCTTTGGAATAATATGCATTTTTACAAGGAATGCACAGTGTGGAAATGGCCGCTCCTGAAATAAAACTGTGGGGGGCCATTTTATGAGGGGCAGAGCCGCAAACCGCGGCGTACAACCAAGGCGTCATTTACACCTTGGTTTATCGCTCCGGGATATTTTCATTCCCGTTTGATGGATCAGTAGGGGCATGCAGCGGGAGGAACGTTTGCGCCAAACTTTCCTACACTGTCGTCAAAAGGCGCCTCATTGGATGGCTTCTTGAGATTTTCATGCAGGTGTAAAACAAATGGATTCCTTTGAAACCCGCCACCATGTAGCACTTGTTAAAAATAGGCCGAACCCCCTGTAACTGGCACCTGCAAAGCGTAATTTGCAGGGGGCATTTACATTTTTCTCAAAACGGAGCATAAAACCAAAAGGGGAAAGGCAATTTCTCCTGTTTTTACTTCTTTACGTTTGCCCTCTGTTTAAAACGGCACGCAGGGGACCCAACAGCGCATAAATGCTTACATTGCCATTTCCCCGCATGCAGTTAACTGTTTTAATTAAATGATCCATTTTTACTGCATAATGGATAATAATGACCACATTGAAAATATTTACCTACGACCTGGCTGCTTTCTTTTTTTTTACAACATCATAACTAGCTACTAAATAGTCAATGTAAAGGGAATCTAGTGACGGACATGTCTAGTGTGAGTTAAGTCTTCATTGTACATTGGCAGACTTTGTTTAGATGTTTAGATTAAGGAAACATCCCATTCAGACTCTTCCAAGTAACCTCGATCTTGGCATTTCCAATGTTTGTCGATTTTACTTCTTAAAGGAAGTTCACATCTTCTGACAAGATGATTATTCTGAAGGATCTACCTAGATGGTTGCAGTCACCATCTTGTATATCTGCCTCCCTCATCACCCACTACTTCAACTCCTTCTGTTTATCTAAATGTCACACCCCACTACCCACAAACAGGGTCATGCTCTCACTGCCCTGATATCTACCAGGGTCTGTATGTCTGTCCCGACTCTCATTTGACGAATTCCTGACCCAGCAAATTCTGCTCCACAGAATCACATCCACCGAATAGCACTCCCCCCACCCACCTGCCAAATGTATGACTTCCCACATCCCCTTTCTGCCCATGCTCTGATCTGTAATGGGTGGCCTGCCACCCTTGGTGCCCCTGTGACAGCACCCCTTGCCCATCTCTATACCCACCCAAATGCCTGCCTCGCAAACTCGCCCCCAACCCCAAACCCCTTGTCTCTGTGCCATCAATGGGGTCTCTGCCCCATACCACCTGTCCCATCATAAATCCCTCCTCATTGTCCATAAAACCATTTCCCCACCCCCATACTCTCCTTCTCTCTTCCTCCACGTCAGCCTGTTCCTCTCCCTGCCTCTGAACAGCAGGCACAGCATGCACACACTCATGGAAAGTGGACCATGCTTTCTACGACTCTGAGTATAGACATATCGGCACCCGTCGTTAGGGTTACCCATATTTAGCAATGATTGATTTTGTGAATCCATCCTTGTAGAAAATGGGTACGTTTCTCTATCATCCTCTCTTTCTCTCGCTGATGTCCTTGTTACTTTTGTCCCCTGGTCAGACCGCCACCTACTCCATGCTAGGTGGGATAGGTCTGACAACCAATCCCAGCACTCAAGACCATTAGAAGAATGCATTCAGGTCCACTCTATGCAACACATATCAGTCAATCTTTTCACAGGGATCTTCAACTGGCCTTCTTTTCTTTGATTCATTTGAGACCTGCATTTTTCCTGACAGTGAGTTTTCAGATGTTGAGGCCGAAAAATGCCTGGGGTTGCTGGTGGTTTTCTGCAGAAGTGATGTGACCAAGCAGCTTGGGCTGGACTGCCCCTTTGGGGGTTGGACTAGCCGGATTTTCATGTCGTCTTTTCTCTTTCTGTAATGGCTTGGCAGGCGAGGAATGATGGTCTAGGGGCTTGCCCAGAGCAATTGCTAGAGCTTAAGATTCTTTCTAACCTTCCAGCCATCACCTCCTTTGTGTTGCTTAAGGTTTGTGTCAGTATCATTTGATTCTGCTCCCCATCTATGTAGTTCATTTGTTGAGAGTAAATCCTATGATGTTATCTCAGTTGGAGAATGAGAAATTAAGGGGGTCATATTGTCACTTGTTCCCTATTTTCAGTAATGCCTTATATGTTTAGATATATTGGGAATTACCGATTTGGGAACCCGGGCAATGAGGATTTTAATAAGGGAAGTTCTCTGTATCCTGTCTTCCAGAGCTACGTGTACTTATCCAAACAATTGAAGACTGTGAATCTCGAATGTATTGTGTATTGTAGTCTAACTCTCAAACAAAACCACATATTCATCGTGCAAGTCTTCAGACAAAGGACTGGCCTTTGCACTGTATTTGAGAGGCCACATATCTGTATGAGGAATTCCATGATCGGTGGGTATGGTGCAGAGAATCCCAACACTGGAATGATAGTAGACACCTGTCTGCCTTTTTCAAGACTTTGCACTGCCAGAAAACACACAAGTCTTGGAATCATCCTAACGGCTCAAGGGCACATGCAGAAACAAGGGGAAAGAGACCCTGGGAGGAGATACACATATCCCTGTGGTTTGAGTGACAAGCTGGGAACAAGAGAGTCAAGGGAGCCAGGAGGGCCCTATAAAGCAAGGCAAGCATCGGCTCAAGGGGAAATAAGAATCAAGCAAGACTGGACTCTTGTGGGGAGAGACTCACGTAGATGGTGGAGGAATACTAGGGAAACAGCCCGTCATCTTGGTTCTTTGATAGATTTGACTGTCTTTGGAACTTCAGAATTTAGGACAGTTATATCTGAGGAGCTCTGACCAGATGGACATAAACTGATGAATTCGAGAAACCCTATCTCCTGATAAAGAAACGTAACACTAGGAGAGATTCGTGGAACCACTAGAAGACGGCAGAGTAAAGAATACTGGGGCGACCTATATTGCCCACTTTCCCTTTGAGGTTATTCTTTCTAAGTGCTAGGGCCAATTAAGAATTTAGGATTTGGACAGAGGACACGCTTTATTATTTTGACTAATATTGACGAGCACCCTTAATTTAGTTTGGTAGGTGGGGAACTTCCCTATTGGCAGTAGGCTTCAGTAAGGCATTTTCTTTCAATTCCATGTTATCATTGCAAACGGAATATATGTCTTTTGGTCTGAGGGTTTCATCTGCTGCGCCACTACGTGGTGCATCTGTTTCTCAGCAGTCATCTTTGCATGGCTTTTTTTCTGTTTGACCCATAGTTTTCTCAAAATGTCGGTCTTAGCCAAGCACCTGGCCCTCATAGGAGAATAGTACTCTGGGTTCTTTGATTAGATTTAGAATAAGGAATATGAATGGGCGTTGGCATGAAGATGAGATGCATTAACCCCTTGCCACCTTTGCATACCAGCCTATTGAGGAAAGCAGATTAAAGTGAGTTCCCTTAATTGTTAATTTGACGCTTGAACCCTACAGAGAGAAGTGACTCATCAGATCTGCAATACCGTATTAAGGATTCCACTGGGATTATTGAGAACACCACTATATGGGTGCGCTCACTACTGACCAATTAAAGCCATTTGAACTATCACAGATATTTCTGGAGGCAAGTTTAACACGCGCATTGGAATCTCTACATTTCTGCAGCACTTATTTGTGCATATGCGGCCTACTAAACTAGCACCCACCCTCACTCCTAGCTTGCATCATGAGTGCAATAGAATGTTGTTAGCTAAGGAAAAAGTATTCAGTGAACCTTATGTGGTCCCCAGAGTTTGGCTATAACGTACACCTGATTTTCAGGATATACCGAATGAAAGCAGGTTGTCTAAAGAAGACATTTGTTACACCAAAATAATTGGTTTCTCTCTACACTTCATCTCTGGCAAGATGGAGGATATGGTGGCGATATAGACATGTTAGGAGGATTGCTTATCATTAATTCATGTATTAGAGTATAGCACATGTTAATAATACAGATATAAACATTGTGCATCTGTTTACAGTTTATATATATGTTGTACAAATGTATGAATACATTATACACTCAGGATGAAGTTACTGTAAAACCAAAGAAACTTAGCACCCTGATGAGAGTCAGGCAAAGGATTACATGACTGAAACAAAAAGGATTACATGACTGAAACATGTGTGGTAGTGTGTAGTTGGAAAATCGCGAGAGGAGTGCATTTTTCCACAGTAGACGAACTATATAGATTCAAGAGGATGGGATTACTTTAGGTAATTACACTGCACTATGATACAGGTACACATTGAAACATATAGCTAATAACTGCATTTTCTAAATGAGCAATATAAATGACATAGATTCATGTACACACTTAGTTTAGTTTAGTTTAGTTTATTATTTATATGGAGCGCCATACCCTGGGGCATCAGGGCACAAACAGACAAGGATATGCTCAACTTAGTTACAGATACATAAGAAAAAACAAATCAGATGAAGGTGCAGAGATACGCTGAGCTTGGTTACAGATAAGCTCAGCTAATTACAAGTACAAAAAGAAGGCAGGAAGTGTGGGCATAGACATCAGCAATACTACAGTAAGCAGATATGTACAGGGAGCGATCAAGAACAAGGGAGCGAGGAGCATGCTCCTGCATAATCAAGGTCTCATAATATATAGTTATATACAGTTATGTACAATGTGGCATGTGGAGTGGTTAGCTGTCGTTGGCTCTCAGCCACCTAGTTGATGTTAGTGTTCCTTGTCTGGTGTCAAGTTATCACATACTTTGTATTTGCTTTAAACACGAAAAATAGATTTTGGTATGTGAAACAATTATTGATTGTATATGAATTATTAATACTAAACAAAGTCTTATTGGTTTCAACACACAAAAAGCAGGAATTGGTGTTGCCAGTGTCACTGTGAAATGCCATTCTTGATTGTGTGATATCTGAAAAGGTCACATTTCCACACCGAAACCAATACGTGCTGCGGAGAAACCGGCTCTGTTTGCGTATTGAATGGATACAGCAGCCTGCCATTGTGTTGGCGCCCCCCCACTAAGTGAGAAATAAAAAAAAAGCAACGCCATAAAGTTTAATGGTATGGACGAAATACAAAAAGAAAACATTAAATTGGTTATCTGATGACACCATAAAACTAAGCATGCAAATAATGCTATTGAAAGCCAGCATTCGAGCTGTCTATAATCACAAGAACATAAAACAATGGTGTTTCATCTCTGCATAACACCCAGTTATAAGGGAGCTGCCTCGAAGAGCACGTAGATGCTGGACTTTGCTCTATATGTTCAGCACGTCACATGAAAGTCAGGCCTTCTTCTGTCCTGGTGGCAGCTACACCCATCCTTGTGATTACTCTTTCGTTAAAGAGCCCATCCCCCGCCCTCCACCACCAGCTTGCCAAACGGTGGGGGGCAAGTCACAAGAAGCAATGGAAGCAGTATTCAGGCCCATTTAAGATGTGTGATTTACACTTGAGTACAATGAATATAAAGGTGCAATTTACTTATCAATTAGCCTCGCAGCGCTACATGGGACAGATTTACAAATATTTGAGACATTTCGACTTCTCGTTCTATTTTTTAATTGTGGGACATTTTACTGGTAAAAATTACACCTCTCAATTGGGTGCACATTGTACTATTCATATGAGAATCATCCCCGCGAGAAGGCCTGGCAAGCACTGCGTAATTTACTAGCATTAGGAAGATTTTATATTACAAGATTGTTTTAAAGCATCTGCCTAACATATTGGCATAATGGTTATTATTCTCTTAAGAGATACCCAGCTGCATACATATTGCACAAACAATTGTATTTTATATATAAACATATTGCTGAGAATGTGGATTGAAATGAAAACTGCTGGTCAAATTTGGTTTTGGGGATTTGGTTTGCTGATTACTTCAATTCTTGAAATCTGCTCATAATTTACTGTTGAAGGGTGTCTTTCTTTACAATAATTTAAAAGGAATACATGTATCTCAATCATGCTAAAGCCCTAGAACAGAACACACCCAGAGTACATGTACTGATCATTCATCTGATGTAACAGGAAACTAACACTGTTAGCACAGGGCACAGGGCACAGTAACAGGGATTCGCATGTGCCAGATCTATATAATATATATAAACATGTTTAGTTTTTTCTGAAACGTAATACTGGTGTTTCGACAGGTCCTAAGCGCTCCCAATTCTGGCAGATGAACAGAGTGGGGCATGATGACTAGTTTGGCAGGTTCACATCATTTTCTGGCAAGTGGGGGATCCAGCTTTAGAAGTTCTGTCTTTTGATTTTATGGTTGGCATCTTAATCACGGGGCTACCTTTGGACCCTAAAAACGTTCAAAGTGGCCTGTCATGATCTATCTGAGTGACACTTAATGTATCTATTAAAAGTACGCTTGTTTTATATTTTGAATAGTTTCAATTGTTCTGGTTCCCTCTAGCAGTGTTTGAGGTACATGTCATGTTACAGTGTGTGTAACACTGTGTCAACTCACCACCGTTGTAGCCTCAGGGCAACAAGGTTTGCCCCAAAAATGGCATATTGTACCCCTGCCTGGGATTCCAGACTGTTGTCTGCAAGGAAATTGAAAAAAAGGTAGCGAGTGGAGGAAAGAAAAGAGCTAACAAATGCATAATGAACGGGGAAACAGACACTGCTTGTTGGAAAGCGGCGAATGTTTGGTAATCTTGAAAGACCAGGCATGCCAGGGCAGGGACCCACTTGCAATGAACAAGATAGAGAAGATACTCAAGAAGGCAGAGGGCAGGGTTCACTGGAAAGACAAGGACAACCCCTTGAAAGATGAGGAGGATATTGGAATGGTACTGATGCATTTATGTACAGTGAAGTATATGAAAAGGGATACAATATCAGTGGCCAACGTGTCTCCCTGAAAGGGATGTCAGAGGGTGAGGTGCAAAAACAAAAAAGAAAGAAGATGAGTGTGGAAACACAAAGAAAAGTGGCACGCACTGGAGCACAGTGTTTCCAATGGTCAGGGCCCCTACATGCAGTGGTCCGACACAATATTGAAACAGACAGATGAGTGATGGCGGAGGAGTCAGCAGGCAGTTGGCCTACAGCAAGAGATGATGCAACAGCCTCTTTCTAAATCTGCCTGCTTCTGCTCTCCGCCCTCTGCAACTCATCCAGAACAGGAGTGCGAGATTTGTCCTTGGCCTCAAGCCCAGGGATTGTATCTCTCCAGGACTGAAATCTCTGCACTGGGTCCCACTGGCTGTGAGTATAATGTTCAAAACCCTCTGCATTGTCCACAAGGTCTTCTGGGGCCTGGGGCCTCAATACCTTCAACTCTCTCTTCCTAAATATCTTCCTTCTCGAGCTCTTCGCTCATCGGGCTCAAACTCCCTCAGGGTCATTCACTTCTCCAAGCAACGAGTTGATGGTAGATCTCTTTCTTTGGCTGGGGCCTCTCTCTGGAACAGCCTCCCTGCCTCCCTCCCTGCCTGAAATGTGAGAACCATCTCCGGTTCTGGAAGCACCTCAAAACCTTCCTCTTTGCTTCTGCTTTCTCATCTCCTCTCCCCTGCTGAACTCCTGGCTGAAACTGCACTGGTCACCTGGCTAGCCTCTGATCTCAGGCCCAGGTCCCCTCCCCTGCCAGTTTCAACCCTGCACTGCCTCCCTAGCTTAACCCGCACTTAGGGACTGTTTTCTGTATCCCTACATCCCCCTTCCAGCACTTGACTCCTAATGTCTGCACTTACCCTTGCACTGCCAACAGCTGGCCGCACTATTACTTATTTCTTATTTATTCTATTTATTTTACTGTTGTTCCCATGTACTGCACTACCCCCTCCCCCTTACCACTGCACTTTTCCCCTTCCCCCTTCTCCTGCACTCCCTTGATCTCAATGTCGCCAGGCCTAGTAAGACCGTTGTCTCTGTCTTCCCTCGGTTCCCCCATCTTTGCCTCGTCACACCTTGAAACACTTGTGTATAGGTACGTAATAAATGCCATATCACATCATATCATATCTAGCATATATTTAAATTACAAATAAAATCGTACAGGAGAAGGCAAGAACACGCTGACCACCTAAAGCAAAGGTGAGCCCTATCCCTCCCTCCTGTGGTTTAGGTTAAGTATAGCTAAGGTGACAGTTTGAAATGAACAATATTTACTAAAATGACTTTAGTTTAGAGGATAAAGTGCTGAAGATGTATTAAGATGCTAAAGTGATAATAGCGACCTAGTACGGAGAAATGTAGAGAACAGGTTTTTAATGTATTTATAGCTAAACACATGGACAATTTGTTATTCTGTACCTTTGCAAGTCCGTTATGGCAGAGAGAACATGCATATCGTTTAGTTCACCCTCAAAAGGTTAAGGATGGATAGGAAGCATAAGTGTTACTGTTTTTTCCTCCCCACCACCCCTCCAGCACTATCTGAAATGTCGTCAGGCCTAGTATGATAGTCGCTTGTTTTGTTCCTCCCCTCCCTTTCTGCACCCCGCTACCTCACCTTTTGTTTTTCTCCGACTCTACCAGAAATGTTGTCAGGCCTAGTACGGTAGTCGCCTGTCTGTTTCCATTTCCTTCCCACTCTCCCCCTCCCTTCCTTATCTATGTCTTAGCTCTTGCACTATCTGAAATGTCGTCAGGCCGAGTACGATAGTTAATTTCACATCCTTACTGTTCATGGCCTGTAAGAATGTGGCTGTATTTTCCCTTGTTCCCTCCCTTGCCTTGAAGTGCTTTGAAACACATTGTGTATAGGCGCTATATAAATAAACGATCATATCATATCATATCAAGTGTCAGCCTCTCTGTTACTGACAGAGGGGGAGCTAGTATCCATGCATGTGGTGGAGAAAATTCTGGAATCAGCTCGAGTGAGGCGCATCACAAGAACCATGATTATCCCCAGAAGAATAAAGAGGATACCCTAAAGTCAGTCTATGATCTGATTGGAGTGGCAACAGCAGTGGCAGAGATTGTGCAGAATGGGCCATGTCAGAAGTATGAGGTGATTCTTGACGTACCTTTGTCTTGCATCGAGTACGGGACTCATATGGTCTGTCTCTTAAGGAGGCCAGACTGACAACCCCTTTCGCTAGTCTGTCAGCTGGGCCACCACTGAGCACGGACCCAGAGTTGTCACAGAGGGGAAACCCTCCAAGGACAAAAACCCCTCTGCCACTGGCGAAGAATCAATGGAGGCTGAAGACTTCAGAGGAAGCAAGAATACAAAGATTCATGGTCTGGAATCCAGTTGACAGGTGAATACCAGCAGGAGAGTAGAAGGAAGGAACCAGAAGAAAGGAACTAGCAGAATGACTGGAAAAAGAGCAAGAGCGAGAAAGATTCAGGCACAGGAGTGAACAGGGAACAAACAGCATCTTGGAAACACAGAGTTGTGACGCACAGTTTTCGGATCGAAATGAGCTTATATTCCGGCTGAAGCATTACATAATCTGCAAGTGTGTGAGCACTAGAGCGCTAAGTGCGCCTTCCAAAAATGCTGTATCGGCTCCACAAGGTGTGCTTGAAATGCTTCTGCATGACAGCATGCCCCTTCTAAATACCGTGGAAACCAGGTTTAAAGGGCCGAAGACGATAAAGGCGACAAACCAAAAATGGCGCATGGAGAAGGTGGGACGTTTCCCAGGTCTTGTCACTAGCGCTGTAACCTTTCCAATGAACCAAATACTGGTGAGCATCTCACTGAAAGCATGAATCACAGATGTTTTCAACTTCAAATTCCTGATCGCCATCAGCTGAAAGTAGAGGAGACCAAGTATCCAGAGGAAAAGATACCATTGGACCCAAATATGGATGAAGAAGAGACACATGGAAGACTGGGGGGATCCTCTTCCAGGAATGAGGCAAAGCCAAATGATACAATACTGAATTAACGCAATGTACAACTCAAAATGGACCAAATCATTTAGGAACCAGTTTGGATGGTACTAGATGGTGAGGTAGATGGAGGCCAACCAAACTAAATCTCCTATAGCATAAGAAACAAATACTGTCCACGCTTCTCTGCGTATGTTTTCATACAAGCTTGTGCACGGACCAGGTGGTTACGAATTTGGCGATGATAAGACTGCAATTCGGTGATCCACTGTTCAATAGTAGGAACCTGAGTCTCAGGAATTGCTGAATTAGGGAGACATCGAGGATGAGTGCTATACACAACGAAAACAGAGATGTTCTGATGGAAGTGTGGCAAGAATTATTGTAAGCAAATTCTGCTAAAGGAAGCATAGTAACCCAATCGGCATCTGAAGTGGTGGTGAAACATGATAGCCGGACGATAGGTGTCTACTGATGTTGAGAGCGGAACAAGTATTTCCAGACATTTGAAATGAACTGTAGACCTCTGTCCGATACAATAGAAGAAAGTAACCCATGCAGTCGAAAGATATTGTGTAAACATATTTGAGCTATTTCTAGGGCTGTAGGTAACTTAGGCCGGGACGTAAAGTGAAACATTTTGGAGTATCGATCCACAGTCACCATGATAGCTGTCATCCCTTTTGAGGAATGTAATTCTATGATATAACCAGTGGCTATAGCTTCCCGTGGTCGGGAGGGACCAGGTAATGATACCAACTTTCCGAAGGGTTTCTTATGTAGGTTCTTGCTTTGAGCGCAAACGGTACAGGTTCGGACATATCTTTCTGTATCTCTAAGGCCTCTACTTCTACTTCTGTGTCAGGTTGTCTAAGTATCACGTCTTCCATGAAGGCCCTTTTCAAGTCCTTAAACGTTTTATCTTGAAGGTCAGACCATATAAATGGATAATCTTTTCGAAGCAAATCAGTAAGAGGTTTAACCCGAGCTGCGAGTTGATCAATGAACTTCGTGTAGAAATTGGTTAAACCTAGAAATTGTTGCTGTTGTTTCACTGAAGTCGGGCCTTCCCAATGCAAGATGGCTGTTACTTTCCTTGGATCCATTGAAACTCCATCTGCTGATAATATGATGGCTAAATACAGAATGGTATTAGCATGGAACATACACTTTTCCAACTTAGCCTTCAGTTTATGAAAACTGAGACGTCTGAGAACTTCCAGCACATGTTCAGGTTGTTCAGTTTGAGATTTAGAGAAAACCAATATTTTTCGTCCAAATACACAATTACAATTGTGTATGAGAGATCACTGAATAACTGATCGATAAAACGCTCAAACACTGCAGGAGCATTTCTGATTCCAAAAGTATGACTCCTTATTCAAAAAGTCAAAAAAGTGTGTGAAATGCGGTTTTCCAATCATCACCAGCTTTTATTCGAATTAAGTTATACGTTCTACGTAAATCAAGGTTTGTAAATATATTTTCTCCCCGTACAGATTACAAAAAGTCTTTAATCAATGGTAATGGATATTTATCCTTTTTAGTAATCCAGTTTAAGCCTCTGAAATCCAGACATGGTCTGAACTCTGAAGTATCCTTTTAGGAACAAAGAATAGGGAAGCACCTCCTTGACCCTTGGAAGAAGAGATCAAACCATTCTGTAAATTCTTATCCAGATACTTCCGCAAAGCTTTCATCTCGGACTCAGACAAAACAAACATCATGCCAAAGGGAATGGAAGTATTGGGTAAGAGGTCAATAGCACAATCCTCATTCTGGTGAGCTGGTAATTGTACCTCTTCATCTCCAGGAAAACATGAGCATACTCCTAATATTCACATGGTAGAAGGTGTAGATTGTTGACAAGGCCTCTGTTTCTTGAAAACAATAAGCACAATCCTCAGGCTCAAGCAATACTGTGCCAGCCCTCCGATTTATGTAGGGATTATGTTTCTTTAGGTAAGGAATTCCTAGAATTATGTGGTAATAGACAGTCTTGAACAAATCGAAGGATAAACTTTCCTGGTGGTTACCAATCTGAAGTTTGAGTTCCTTAGTGTGATAAATTACAGGTCCTGAACTTAGAGGATGACTGTGGACTCCTTCAATGGGCAGAGAATGTTTTTTTTTTTCTTCAAAGGATATCTGATGTCCTCTGGCCCACGAGAGGTCAATAAACATCCCGCTGCTCCACAGTCGATTAGGGCTGGACGATTCAGGACATTATTACCAATGATCTTCAAGAATACCTATAAGGCCAACAAGCATTGCAGATACTGTTGTTTCTATTCTAGAGAGCATGGTGGGATTCTCTGTCTTATCCCATCCTTCGATCCCGACTAAGGGCGGGAGGAGGCACTTCCCTGGTGCCAAACCGGTGCTACTGGGCAGTCTTTCACTAAATGTCCCTTCTTTTTACAATACATACATAGTCCTAAGGACCTCCTTCTCTGCCTTTTAATTTCCAACAACAGACCTCTAGTTGTACCAATTTGCATTGGTTTGGGTTCCAAGTTGCTTGCAGAAGGAGGAAGAGATGGACCTGGTGCCTGCCAACTAGGTCATGTTTTTCATTGTTCCATCTTCCAATCTTGTAGGCGATATTCCAATTGTAAAATTAAAGTCACTAGTTCTGCAAAAGTTCCAGGACGAGCTACACGAGCCAGCTCATCCTTAAGTTCCTCTGTGAGTCCTTTGTGAAATAATGTAGCTCATGTTTCTTCAGGGCGTCCTGTCTCATCAGCTAGTTGCTTAAAAAGGGTTACATATGTCATTACATCCAGTGACACTTGCAGAAAATTCAATAGATAACAGCAACGGCCCATCGGTAAGGCCCTCGCTGTGCTCGGCCTGAACCTTGGACCCCGGGCCATTACCCCCCGATGTGTCCCTTCCATAATATTGTTTACCTAAAATCTTTAAGGTGGTATCTGTAAGAACAACACGCCTGTCACAATTATACTGTTGTCACTCCAATTTTTAAATATAGGAACTATTACACTTGTTAGAAAGAGGATGGTAGCTGCCTAGAACAAAATATTACCTTAAATAAATTAAAAAGAAGCCATGCCCATGAATCAGGAACTGGCTTTTCTACATCTCCAGGCTCACCATCTGGACATGGGCCCTTTGAGAAAAAGCTCCTTAATTTCATTTACTTTCAGTTCATGAATTCTTTGAGCTCTTGTCAATTGGTCTCTGAAGATTCACTGTAAATACTCCTTAAATGGTCCTTCCACACCTCCTCTGTGATCTTACCCACAGTAGATTTTTCTAACCTGTTATAAGCAGTAAGTCTGACCACCTATTGTCCAGAACGTCTTGGAATTTTTGGTTAGACAGTACATTTTTATGCCTTCTGAATATTGGCCTTATAGAACTCTGCAGAGAGAGTTATTGAACTGTTTGACGGGTCAAGCAACCTCAAAAGTCTCATCAATATTCCTTTAGATTCCTGCAAACACTGTTAAAATAAACGTTTGGCTTTAGAATAAGTCTTAGGCTATGATATTGTTAAATAATAATAATAATAATAATATTAGGTCATTAGATAAGCCAAACGATGTGGGAAGATAGAATCATGGGAACTTAATCTTGAAGGATAAGAATTGTATGCTTGCAAAAGTGTAGCCGAACGTGAAGAGGTTGTAATTTATTTTACGATGATATGCTTTTTGTAGGGTTTGGTTTATCAACACCAAGAACCAAAATTCAGCTGGATCTTTTAAAATGGCTAAATGTATTAAATTATCACCACTGAATATCATTATTTGTAAATGAGTCTTCCTCGAACATATGGATTGTGAAAAACCAGAAAGCCGTATTGGATTAGTAATTCATGGATGCACAAGCATCAATGCATTTTCAGTTCATTTTCACTACTTCTTCGCCTCACTCCATTCCAAGAAGTGGTTGCATGCAACCTCAAATGAGATAATAAGTAGATTCACGGTGTGACATGTTACAACCTGCAGATTCCACTTGATCTACCAGGAATGCTGAATCCAATGGATCACCACACTTTGCTGGAATTGACCCCAATTGCGGGAGAGTATGATTGTCAGATCCCGAGATATTTAAAAATACAATCTGAAGCCCTTTTCCTTCAATGCTAAATGAGAGATCATTGGATCTTTCAGGAAAGCTTCATCTCTATTCCAGTATTCGATATCACCTTCGGCTACTGTCATCTAACCACATGAGTTTGCAGTCCTGGGGAAGTGCTTCTTTCAAGTTCCCACTGATTTGGGATGCTATCTGGAGCGTGTTCTGTTACAGAGGTGTCTTGGTTTACAAATATTACCTTGGCACAAGGTGATGTGCTTTGTGGTTCACTCAATTCAGTAAGCAGTCCCAGAAGGCATTTAGTGTATTGCTTGACATTTGAAGTGATTGACAATTAGCCCAAATCACCAGAATCATGTGAGAAGAATGGTGCGTGTGCTGGGTGTCTGGTTTTAGGAACGCTACTCTAGGTATGTGCTGGTTTGGGCTCAAGTATGCCATCCATTGTATTTGGTGATGTTTTTTTTATCACCACACTAGTTGTAGCAAGGTTAATATGTACCCAAGTCTTGTGACAGTCTGGATCTCACACGAGATGCCAATAAGTACTTTATGTCCTTCCTTTGGGTTGGTAAAGAGTCATAGTATAGGAGTTTCATTTGGCCCTGCATGGGAACGTGTCAGGCGTTAGTGGTCACAGCATGATATGACCAATGGGATGTGCACAGCACTTCTAACTGTGACATACTGGAACTCCAGTTAAGAGGATGGAGAACAGGTATAATATGCTCAGACCGATGAGCACCTGCCAGTAGTCTTGCCCCTGTTTTTGGAAAGATTTGCAGATGGTTGATAAAATATCCAGGGGTTTTAAGACACGTGTTTTTTTTTAAAGAGGATAGAAATTGCAGGTGCTTGCCACAGTATTAACTTCTAGCTGAAGGTAGAGATGCGTGGTATCTTGAATGAAAATACTTGATTGATTGACTGTGTGTGTGATGTCAAAGCTGGGATGGTATGTGTATCCCCGGGTGCTTGTCAAGTCATGTTCTGAGAGTGACACTTGCCTTTGTGTGCCTGCCCTGGATGGATAGACCAGTGGGTGCTCCCTGTGCTTACCTACTCTACCTTATGTGATGCAACAGATTAAGTCACCTAGTAAATAAAGGAAGAAGTAACGTGTACCTGATTCCCAGCAACCCCATCCTTGCTTGCCATGAAGCAACGTCCACCGTAAAACCCCATCTTACCTTCACAACAAACTCAAACCCACCACCCACACAAGCCCCAGACAAGCAAGCCAGCATCTCCCACACATTGCACTCTGCAAACTAACATGCCAACATAAGCAAGCATTTACCCACTGGGCACCCTGGGCACCGAGGGCACGGGACACATTACCTCTTCACATTCACACTGCACCCTCCATCACCACTTTCAAAAATAGCCTCCACACATACCTGTTTCAGCCCACATAGCCCCACCTATGCATCTGCCCTGCTGCCCCTTGTCTATCCTAATCTGTCTATGCTCTCCTGAAAAACATTTTGTGACTTCTGTTTCCTCTCCCACCTTTTTAACCTTTTGACCTTGTAAGGTGCTTCGTATCCTCTGGGTAGGGCCAGTGCTTAGCAGAAATTCTAATAAAATCAATAAATAAAAGAACGTACAATGCAACAGTAATGTTAACAAAGTGAAAGGCAAGGTTCTTGGTCAAGGTGACTTGGTAAAGCCACATCCACGTACAGCCAGAGGCTACCCATCCGTCAGCTATTGGCCAACACACAACTCTTACAATTATCTGGGAATGCCACACTCTCCGTTCCCATATGGGGAAGGATTTGGGGTCATCAGGATATATTGCAGAACACCACAGGAAAAGGACAAGGGTTCAGAAGAGGAGGACTATGTTGTCCACCTGGAAACTGTTTGGGAGGAAAGAGTAGAAGCAATCCAGCACAGTGCCAGGGATGCAGGACTCTATCAGTCTCTTGAGAAGAGGCTCATTGTCAACCATGTTGAAAGCCACAGAGAGGTCCATCGGTGCCAAGGTTGTGGCACCTCCAATATAAGCAAAGACTCTGAGATCATTCAGGATAGAGAAGAGCACCCATTCTGTGTCACTAGTCAGTGGAAGCTTGTCGGATGAGAACAAAGGGAGACCATGGACTGGATGAAGTGATTAAGGGCACTGGTAACTGCCCTTTCTGTGACTTTAGTGACCAGTAGACAAAGCTTAGCTAGATTAGATGGTTAAAGGAAAGGTTTCTTTCCTAAGGGAACAGCCGTAGCACACTTAAAGCGACTGGCACACGACCAGTACAGGCAAAGGAATGGACAACTTGAGTGATAATGAGAGCAACAGAGATGTTTGATCCATGGCCACCTTAATTAGGCACACGTCAGTGGGCGAGATACTTTTAATTGATAGTGGTGGAGGAAAGCAAAAGCAGAACCCTATGGAATTTTGGAAACACAATCCGAGAGGAATTTGAAACTGACGAATCAGGGTTGACCAATAGTCTGAGATCTGATTACGAATTGTGATGATTTTGTCAACGAGACAAAAAGGAACACTTATTGCAAAATTCCATAGTTGGGAAAATTAATTACAAAGCAATAGAGGAGAGAACAGTCTTGGGAAATGGTAACGATTTTCTTGCAGAGAAGCACTGCATTTTGGCCAACAGCAAGCACCATTTTATAGATGCGGAGATGGACCTATGGGCTCAGCCCGCTTAATAATTCCTCTTCGTTGAGCGTCAAACCAAATAAGACTGTCAAATATTCGTAATAGTTCTTCAGCTTCCAAAAAGGTCCTGTGCCAGTTGACTTCTTCCTAGGATTCAGCAGATAGAGGTCTCTTGGCAGCCAATTGCACAGCAGCGTAATAGCAAGATAGACCACTTAGGTGAAGGGTATGAAATACTGAAGCCCGCCGTCACCGCCACCACCCCCGTGCTTCTGCTTTGATGTATGATTTCATATAGCTACGGGAGGCGTTGGATGCCAATAATTAGCCAACGGATATTGCCTTCGCCTTGACAGACTCCGTGTCCTTTCGTTTCTAGGCCACATTTCGTTTTCCAGGAACCGCTCTTTTAGAAGTACCATAAATGTCAATGTTTTCTAAACATGGAAGGTTCTGCTCAGTTGGATCTCTGTTTCATTCTGCAAATAGGAAAAGACCCAGCGGAAATGCGCAGAAAAGTGAGTCTTTCTTTCAGGCCGTCTCACCAAAAACCTAAAGCGATATATTGTAATTATCTTCTCATTTCTTTTCCACTCACATCATATATATTTCATTAGTCCTCACACTGAACGCCATCTAATTTATGGTAATTGTCAACAAAAGCAGCCACACAAAGCACGTTAACCCTACAGTGGCGCGGAGTGCGGCGAAATAAGGTTATTCAACAAAAGCACGCCAGAGGGCGGTTGACCCCCTGAGAGGTCATGTTTTCATTATTATTATTATTATTGTTTACCGACACTCTGTGCCAGAAGCAACGTGTGATCGCCTGGACACCTCCAGTGTTATCCCAGCATGCTCATGGCCTGGAGGTCTTGGAGTGATACTAATTTGAATATCAAATCCAATTTAGATGAAACGTGGCGGATAGGAGAAAAAAAATAATAAACCGGTGCATCAATAGCTCCTTGATTAGATTTTCATCTCCTGAGCAGGCAAATATGAATATTTATTAGCAGGAATGCAGATTTGCCTCTTCCTTGCTCTGATCTTGAATTCTATGCCCTGCTAATTTGTATGAACATTTTCGGCGACGTGACGTATTGGCGCAAATTGACAGTTCGAAAGATAATCCCGCCTACGTTCGGTTGGGAAATGACAGCTTCCACCTATTCATGTGTTATCGAGGGATTCATAATTTCTCACCGGCGTAATCTAAAATGGCCGACACACAAAGACTGGCACCTTTTTGCGTTAGCAGAGCTTTGAGGACCACAGATTGGTTGCCATCGTTTAGCCAGGATCTGCAAATTGGTATTTTGACAATATATCTGACTTTGCGCCTTTGTAATTGCTAACACTTGCAAAACATTGCAGTCACACCTTTTTTATATTAAAAAGAATCACCTGTCAGCAATACCGAAAAGCAAAACTGGGAGGAACGGAAAATCACCCGAAACAAAACCTTTTACAAATGTAACGTCATGAAAAAAGGTTTGCAACACAAAACTGTAATTAATATTGAATGTCATGTCAGACTTATCTTCTGTGTAGAGATGTATTGACATGTTCCACCTATTTCCTTTAGAAATGCTTGATGGCCTATGTTTTCATGTCTAATCCAGAAAACATTGCGGGGTGAAGTGACATGTGGGGCTCGGTTCTTCTAGGCACCTAGTAGGTTACGCAGTGTGGACAGTTACACTCCAAGAGGAGTGATCATCGTGGCGGGCTGGGCCTTTACATTTGTCTGACTCTTAATAACATAATAATACCACTAATATACCCTTTTCCTACAGCACTGCATGACCAATCCCTCATGCTTCTAAGGACTGCAATGATAGGCTTTTTCCCCACTTGAATGGACTCATTTTGTCGACTTCAGAAGGATGGCAGGGTTTCTACCTTCAGAAGGATGACAGGGTTTCTACCTTCAGAAGGATGACAGGGTTTCTACCTGGGGGCGCCAGGTGAGCAGACGCCTGGGGTGAATGCTTAACTGAGGTGTTTTCCCTACTTACAAAGCGTAATCTGATTAAAATGTCTACTGGAGCATATGCTTTCTACCCCTGTGGGGGCTTCAAGGTCCACCTGTCTCTTCTGCAGTCCATTGGAAGTAGACGTCCCAGCCCCATGTACAGAAAATATAAAGCTTTGCTGAGACGTAAGCCTGCAGTGGAGCAGATCACGCAATCTCCAGCAAGCAACACGGTGCAGTGTTTAGGGCAAACGTTTGGAGAAAATGGCACCCATGCTGCACTGCAGTGCAACTAATCTCCATATTCGCCCACGTTTGGTGCCTCCAAAACAACACGAGCCATCCTGGAGATGGAATGTAAGGAGATTTCTCCCACACCGTTCTTTATACTGAACTTCATAGACTTGCATAAACAAAATTATAACTTATTTTTCACCTGCTCCCTTTGAATTTTATAAAGCGCCCTCAGACCTTCTGGCGTGGATCAGCGCTATATAGAGGTTAAAATAAAAAAATAAAATGAAACTGAATAAATTGGCACTGTAAGTAGCTTTGATATATGTGTCAGGTAAAAGGAAAAGGAGATTAGAATGTCCATCCAGTCCACATAGTGCCCCTTAGATACGGGAATTCGACAAGAAAAGAGACGTGTGCAATCAGCACACACAGATCTGATTATTATTACTGGGACGTCAAGGCATGCTTTCAAAAACTAATCACGCGCAGTCAAGACAACAATAATTTTTGTAGAACAAATGATATTTATCTTGTTCAATGTTACACAGGGCAAATACGAAATTGTTCAAAAGGCTTTATTACCTCAAGATTATCCCTACCTAAATGCACCATAAACTCTGTGGCTTTTTAGTCTTGTAGGGGTATCGGAAACAGCGCTGTAGTCTTCTGTGTAGAGAGGAATATGGCATGTAATGTGTAACACAAAGAATGTATAATTATAATTATTATACTTTCATAACGCACTTTATACCGGAGACCGGTTTCAAAGCACGAGACCGGGTTCGTACATGTGTTGCTATGCGTTGTCTTGCTTCCAAGACAAACGTGTTGCCACTGAGCTATCCTCCCGGCACATTATGTAAAATATGAAATGTGTGTTCTGTTCCCTGTATCATTTGATCCAGGAGTTTGAGAAAGGTGGCCTGATTAGGGGTGGTCAATTGAGAAACTGGTTCTCGGAAGAACAGCGCCTGCATGAAGTCCTAATTTGGCTGGAACTATCCTCTTGGGAAGTAGAGCAACGCGGAACTGGCAACCCCATTGTCAGACACATTTGAAAACCAAAAGAGGCCCAGCTAAATGACTTTGTGCCCCAAACATCTAGTCATTTTGACCAATGCTATAGGTTCAATGTGTGCTTAAACCTCCCTTTTTTAAATAAAGGGGAGTGCATTTCCTTAGTAAGCATGATGTATGAGTCTCAAGGTTCACAAATGTATACACATTACCCTTTTCATGTACTTTTCATTTATAATATTTCAAATTCAAAAAGTGCCATACAAAATCACCATCTTGCATCACCAGTGGTGAGGATAAGGTCCACGACTGGTCAAGTGTCCATGGTCCACTCCGCTGGGTTTTGAGCAATTTCCAGTTGGGGTGTTAAACATTAAGAACCGCGGGAAGCTCCCGCGTGCCAATACCTTTTACTCCCCAACCAGCAAATGTTGGGTAATGGTGCCAGACTTGTGAAATGAATCCCTATGGTTTCTGACAGATTTTTCCAGTTGTCAAAAGGAGTCTGCAATCCCTGGAATTCAACTCTTTCCTCTCGCATTCAGATTTAATACCGGTAGAGACGGTGCGTGTTTCCCCTATGGAGCAGGTCAATATGTAGCGATTGGTTCCTGCTACCTGCCTCACTCCATCAGGGAGAACATGACAAAAATGGCATGGATCAGAAACAAACATGCATAGATGTTGCCTTCCCTTTTTTTTTGACTGTGCCATTTCCAATATTGATATGTACATAAATATCAACACTTCACTTCTCTTGGGTCAAATTAATTCGTACAGTTGTCTCAGGCATTGTTTACAAACATAAAGAGACCCGAACGCAGAAGTGTGGGTTCTCCACAACAATCCAGGACTTTATCCTTAGCACTGGTGCATTGTGTGAAGATTCACTACCCACCTCAAAGAGGTGATCATACACCCTGACATTTAGATTAGAAAATGGCCAGCAAACTGAAATATAACAATGGCAATAGATGCCATATGTTTTCTTTGCAAACAGTTCAATATAGCAGTTCTATATATAGTAACAGTTCTATATATAGTACTCCTCCTCTCCCTGCTCCCTTCTCCCTCTCTCTTCCGCCCTCCTTTACTTCTTCCTATGCACTTACTCTATCAGAATTGTCCCTGAACCTAGTATGATAGCAACAAATGTTTGTCTCCGCCCCTCCATTTACTTGTCCCCCCGCACCCTCCAGCACTATTTGAAATGTCGTCAGGCCTAGTACGATAGTTGCTTGTTTTGTTGCTCTCCCTCCTTTCTCCTCCACCTTACCTCACCCCTTGTTAATCTCCAGCTCTAGCAGAAATGTCATCAGGCCTAGTACGGTAGTCGCCTGTCTGTTTCACATTTCCTTCCTCATCTATGTCTTAGCTCTTGCACTATCTGAAATGTCGTCAGGCCGAGTACGATAGTTAATTTCACATCCTTACTGTTCACGGCCTGTAAGAATGTCATTGTATTTTCCCTTGTTCCCTCCCTTTTCTTGAAGCGCTTTGAAACACATTGTGTATAGGTGCTATATAAATAAACTATCATATCATATCATGACCATACAAAATAATCATACCTGGACGGTATTACGCATAGGTGCATTTATAGGAAAGTCCTCAAATTCCT
The DNA here is from genome assembly GCF_040938575.1 of Ambystoma mexicanum. NCBI lineage: Eukaryota > Metazoa > Chordata > Amphibia > Caudata > Ambystomatidae > Ambystoma > Ambystoma mexicanum. The sequence continues at coordinate 749,856,303 of NC_090924.1, forward strand.
GATGGTGAAAAACGATACGGACCTTGGACTTTCAGAAGATATCACTAAATGAATAGTCCTACAAACATTCCAACATCATTTGTACCCATCAGTCAGAAACAGTGGCTAATATTCAAACAAGGAATGACTCTGTTGGGCTCAATGAAGCCTTCGCGAGGCACAACAAGGTCACCGTGCCACAAAGGGTCCCACATCAGTTTCAGCATCCACATGCGGGAAGGCCTTGTTTATATTGTCTCTGCCCATTAAAGAGTAATAGTTTTCACAAGATTGCTTTAGAGGCATCAAAGGAAACACCAGCATCTACCAATTATTGGCAACTCCATCCAGAACAGGAGAGAAGGCGAATGCTCGCTGAAATGCACAAAAGCTATGCAAAGAGAAGATGCGCCTGATATTGGGAGTGAGCCACAGACCCAATAGGTTTCCACCACATGATAGCGATGGATACAAAATTGATTTCCTATATTACTCCCTTGCAGAAGAAGTCATTCACCACTTACAACTTCAATTCCATTGACAAAGCAATGAATGGAAACTCTATCATGGAGCTTTTCAGATTAAAGTTTCATGGTGACATTCAGGGCTTGACGAAGACTCTCTGAGGACTCTGTACCTCCCCCGGTTTGTGTAGCTAGCCAACTGCAGCTCAGGGAATGGGCTTGGAAAGGGGTGGTTTATATGCAGATTATCCCCAAAGGAGCCCATCAACCCCTAGAAGAGCCGCTGAGTCGCCACAACAACCCAGGAATTCGTGAAGGTTTGCTGGCGTGGGAGGATAGCACAGGGGCAACGTGCTCGCCTTGGAAGCAAGACCACACTGAGTAACACAGGTCCGCACGTAGAAACCTCTGGGTATTAAGCGTGTTATAAATATATTATATTATATATCATATCATAGAATGATTCATCAGGGAACTGGCCTACTGAAAGCCACTCTAACCTTTTTGTCTTTTCAGGGTCACCTTCTTATCGCTACTATTGAACTGGTCGTGTGTGGCCCTCCAGGGCCCTTTAGTACTGCTCTTTGGGCACATTGGTGCCTACATTGTGGCTTGCAGCCAGAATGATTCCCTCCCCGCTCCTCAAGACAGTGGGACTGTCTGAATGCGGCTTTAAACCCTACACAGAGATCAGAGATCTTCTACTTTCCATCTTGGGCCAGACATGAAACATGTACTTTATTACCTCAGTCCACTGCACCCCCTTGTGTTAACAATATTACGCATTGTGTTCATTTGCCGGCAGGCTTTTTTTCAAAGTTATTTCCGATAGCAAATTTATTTAGAAAAAAACCCATCTAAATATATAGGGACGGCAGTTAAAATGGGTGGGGAGGGGTTGGAGTAGGGGGTAAAAGAATAGGAAAAGGAGGACTTGGAGGGGACGCCCCCAATATAAAATAAAACATTTAAAGAAATGGTTTTTATTCAAAGTGATTTCAGCGTCAGAAATGACTTTGACAAAATCTGTCGGCAAATGAACATGGAACCTCAATATTCACCTCTCACATGTCCTAATATTGTATGAGGCTGATTCTGAGTTGGCTTAGCAGCCCCAGAATTGTTATTTTGGAATTTACCTTCGGTACCATAACTACGCACAGCTGGTCATAAGCCTACCTATTTAGTAGGATTGCCCAAGCATGCACCCAAACCCATCACGCACCCAACAGTTATCACTCTATCTAATAATGCCCCAAACTGCTTTGGACTGCCAGTGTGTAAATTAGCTTAATAAGTGCCCTTCCGTGTCTCCTCTCTCTGGACGTTCGCCCATATATAATGGGCACACCTGAATTCATACCAATGTAAGCATGTAGCTTGGACTAAGTTCCTCCCTGTTTCTGCAAACCCCTCCCCTGCTGCCTCTTCCTCTTATTTCACCCGTGCTCATGGTATTTTTCTGAGTGGTCTAAGACCTGGTGACCCCGGGAAGAGGCACAATATGTCTTGCACAAGGATTTGGTACTTTGAACCTACTACAGTGGTGATTTGGCACAGTAGAAAAAGCAGAGTAGTGTAACATTTTATAACATGTAATCCAACACAGGACAGAAACAAAGTTCATTTAAATCACACTGGGTCCTTTACAACAGTTAGAGGTTTTCTGCATAACCAAAATCAAGATCTGCAAATACAGATAGTCGTTTTTAGTATGGTTCTGTGGCACTATTTTTGGGAACTCTGTTGCGCTGGAGGAACAATGTAATGACAATATACTATTTTCCCTTTCTTCCTTTGCAGGCGATAGCAAACTCATGCCACTGTAGCCGCTCCGCTTTCTTGACAGTGAAGGAGACTAAACGTATCAGTGGGTGTGAAAACCACTCTGTGCCCGATTCAAGGAATATTTGCCCGGTTCAAAGTGAATTTGCACTGCTGAAAAGTGACTTTGCACTGCCGACACAGACCCTGATTCATGGAACCGTGCAAAGTGGATTTTTGCCGGGCAGAGTCATGTTGTACTGCAAAAATGACTATCCACTGACTTTGCCAGGACTTTGCACTGCAAAAATACACTTTGCACAGTTCCATGAATCAGGGTTTGTGTCGGCAGTGCAGAGTCACTTTTCAGCAGTGCAAATTCACTTTGAACCAGCCAAATATTCCTTGAAAAGGGCGCCATGTTATTGTCTCATTATTGTGTTATTTATATAGCACCTTAATCCAAAGCGCTTGGAATCTCTGGAGAAATGCACAGAAGAACTAGCTTGTTAAAGGAACTTGTATGCATGGCTTTCTAGATCATTTAAGCTACCCAGCAGAAGGCACCTTTGAAGAAACCTGCCGAAGAAATGTTGCACTAAGCACTAACAACACACTGTATGATATAAATCACATGACGTCTGTTGTAGTAGGGATGTTGTTCTGCATATTTTCGGTTATAATGTAAACAATGCCAGAGACAACCGTATAAATACATTTCACCAAAGGTAAGAGAAGTGGCCATGCGTATGTGTATGTTAGTGACGTTACACCAGGTACATTTAGCACAGACACTGTGTATTTCTATTTGATACATAATACATGAAAAGTAAATGAGAACGGTAATGTGTATTTATGTGTGAACATTGAGACTTGTGCAGAGGGCCTGATCTTGACCATGGAGCCCTACTCCCCTTTGTTAAAAAGCTGATCCTCTCCCCGCAGGCCCTCTCCTCGGTCACTACTAACCCATACAGACTCCACTTTTGATGGTTTCTCTTGATCGTTAAAACAACCACATGCCTCAAATGTTTGGCTTCCCCAAGTACACACATTGCTGTTGGCAAAAGTCAGTTACTGCAATTTGTGCAATTTGTCACGGGAGGATAGCTCAGAGGCAACGTGCTCACCTTGGAAGCAAGACGACACAGAGCAACACAGATTCTATCCCCGGGTCCACGCTTAGAAACCTCTGGGTTTTCTGCGCATTATGTATAACCAGTCATATCATATCATGTGGTCCACTGTTTTGTGCCTTGGCCTATTTGCTGTCCTACTATGGTATGGCCCAACTCCCCATCATCATGTGACCACCATGACCTAGAACATCATATGACTGGGATAAAGGGGCAACAGCTGAAGACCTTGGAAAGGGCAGACATGTGTTGAGCTTCCCTCTATACTGCACTCTGCAAAGAGTATGTCCAGCAGACAGGAGGACTGTTATCCTGCACGGAGTCTGAGTTGTGGATCTAGTTGTTACTTCTAGTGCCTGCAGAGTTTGGAAAGGTACACTTGATTATGGCCTTCAACAAAGGCTCTTGCACATCACCAATGTTGCAAAGTAGTTATTAACCCGGATGCTTATCTTAACATGTAGTGTGTTCTTGATCTGAATGACATGCATAGCATAGAAAGACAGGGGATTCAGAAGGTGTACTTGGGAGCAGAGCGGATGGAGAGAAGTGAGCAAGCAGGTGATTTTGTTCTTTTGGTGGGAAAACCTATGGAAGGTGACCTTTAAGAACCTATGGCTGCTGATAGGTTACAACAGCTGTGCTTTTTTTAAATCTTCTTCTCGCATCCTACACATCTCACGCTTGAGGCAAATGCTTGTCAACACCTCAAACTTGCTGTAAACCATAAACATTTAAGGTTAAAGATGTAGTGCCTAGATTCCAGGCATATGATTTGCTAGTGCATGGTTGTCCAACTCCAGGCCTCGAGAGCCGGAAATATAATGGGTTTGTAGGATATGCACCGTTAATATTGATGAGAAAATATGTACATACTTTTAGAATCATTGTATGCAAAATTATCTCATTAATATTAATAAGGGGTATCCTGAAAATATGATACGGACCCGGCCCTCGAGGCCTGGAGTTGGATAACCCTGTGCTAGATGAACAGAAGCTGAGTGTTGAGAAGGCTCTCTGCTTACACTTGGATACAACTATCGACAAGTCACCGCTGTCGCTGTGCATGTGTGGTTTGGGTACAGTGGAAAAGCTGTAGCACCACAGCCCTGCATCTCTTGCCTACACTTCCAGATGCACACTATAAAGATAGTGAAGGTGCAGAGAGAACACACATGGGAAACTCCATACTGGTGTTTGGGGGTCAGCACATGTAAATGTAAATGATTCAACAAGGAAATTACTAGCCTATGGAAGACAGAATCAATTGTGCCAGCAAAATATCGCCAAAACCATTGCTACAGTGAGGACAGAGAGTGTAAAGGGGTGCCAGAAAGTTGACCTTGAGGATGGCATGAGAACTGGCAATGCTGTGGCATAATGGGCCGACACACTAAATGTTATTTTCTGTTCCATTACGCCAATGTAACCCAATAGTGGCTTCCTTACCCAATCAGAAGTACTGTAGAATGTCACGTGGTTGTGTCAAAGCTGGAGCCACAGAGTAATCTTTCATTTCACTACAGCACAGCCTGTCTCTGGGTGACAAGACCAGATACGTATTTACAATAAGGTTGACTAGGCCTCGGCCTAGAGCGCCACACTAAAGAGGAGCCGCACATTTTATGTGTATTAAATGTTTCAAACTTGAGCCTGAACATTTTTAGGTGAATTGAATATTGTTTTTCTTGAATGTACTTATTTCTCGTTGTTTGCACAATCAAAAAGTGCAGGGCGTTGCTAGGGGGGGCTAAAGGGGCTATAGCCCCAGGTCTTTTGGTTGTAGCCCCGGATAGAATCTCAGGAGCTACAGCCAAAAGGCTAGCTAGCCCCCAGTCCCAACAGTTCCAACATCAGCTTAGCCCCGGGTCTTTTCCAGACCTAGCAACTCCCCTCCTTGCCATGTCACGTGAAGTCAGTAACGTTACCGCGTGTGATTTCCTGTCTGGCACGCGCGGGATCACTGGCAGCAAGCTTGCTATATCGTGCTTTGTACACTTATAGTGAGAGAGAAACCCGCTCTCTGCCCGTGGGGAGCTATGCATGGAGAGTTTGGGTAAGTCTGTTGTGTTATCTCTTGGCAGGCGTCAAGTTGAAAACTCGTCGGCTGACCGACAGGCTGCACGCAATTCACGTGTTTTGTTTAATAATGCAGAGGAAAGCACGACATTGCCCCATGAAATAATCGATCTGGTTGAGCAGGCACACACCTTCACGTAGCTTCATTCTGGTCTAGACGAAAAAGTAGCCTAACAACTTGTTTGCAAAAATCGATATATATCTGCATGGGAAGCAGCAGGGTCCAGAAATAGGCCCGAGCCCTCACCCACAAAGTTAACTGCAGTCGAATAATAAAATACACGGTAAAATAGCTCAGAGGGTTAATGGGTTGACTGCAAAAAGTTTGTACACCCTTAATTAAATGGAGACTTAGAAACGGTTGAGCTGCCTTTAAAGTTCCAAAGTGTCCAGGTAATAAATACATAGAACTTTTTGAGGAGGCAATTTGTATCAGTCGTGGGGTCACACACTATTACAATCTCAAAAGCAGGACTGAAAGGGGTGGAGTATGGTGTAGTGGAATAATCTGGCGAAGGGGGTGCAGTAACTGGGGAGCTGCATGCAATTTGCTGGGCCGAGGGCAGCAGAAAATGTAAATACACCACTGGCAATGACCTTTTATTTTTGATAAGAGGGAAGTTGGCCGCCAGGTATGTGATGCTGAGAGGTTCGTGCCTTTGCCTGCCTGAGGCCCGCTGCCTTCAGCATCCATTGCTAAAAGTAAAATAAAACCTAAATGGGCTCTCCTTTTCCACCTGGTGCCAGTGTTATGGGAAAAACCAGGTTGTGAGGGTTCTGTTCAAGATGATAGACCAGAGCCCCCACAGTCCTCGTTTCTTCTACAGAAGCAGTGCCTGGGCACTTATTCAAGGCACACAGCACCCCTGATCTCTCTCTTGCTCTCTCTCTCGCTCGCTCTCTCTCTCTCTCTTTCTCTCTCTCTCTCTCTCTCTCTCTCTCTCTCTCTATCTCTCTCTTTCTCTCTCATCCCTCTATGTATCACTCTAGCTCCCATCTAGCTATCTAACTTTCTACATATCTCGCTCTCTCCCTGGCCCTACATATATCCCCATCTATCTCTATCTAACTCTCTATCTAGCTGGAATCACATGGTTTTAACATCAGCAATTACTTTAAAGTAATTTACTTCGAATTTACGTTGATTAAAATAGTTAGTTGTGGGTAAAGGGACTAAAAAGGGGTAGTGAAGGGTTTGGGGTAGGAGTAGTAGTGATGGGGAAGGTGGGCGTGGGACTGGGACCCCCAAAAAATGTGAAGTAAAAATGTGAAGTAATTACTTGGAAGTAAATTCCATTAAAGTAATTTGCTTCGTCAAAATGATATGTAACCATCTATCTATCTCTATCTCTCTATCACTATCTTTCTATCTCTCTATCTTTTTATATCTGTATCTCTAGCCCTAACTTCATCTATCTCTCTATATCTCTATCTCTCTATCTCTCTCTTTCTGCCAGTCTCCAGAACGATAATGACTTTATTGGAGTTGGAGAGCGCTACAGGTGAAATAAAAATGTCTTAACCAGGTCTGCCTTCAGCCACTCGATTTATAAGCACTATGCATGTCATTCACTGAAGTCCTGTTAAAAACAAGTGTGACAAAGTCAACTGTTTTGACTTGTGTATAAGTATTAGGCATTTGCAGGCACTGGTAATATATGCACAGAAACTTGCAGCATTTTTCACATCCCTCTGTTAATTGGAGAATAAACTCAGAAATGCGCTAGATATGGCCAAAGCGCACGGCCTTAATTGGGTCAAACTGCACGCAAAAGGTCAATTGAGCGTGCACCAATTCGCTTTTGGGAATTGCCCCTAAGAGAAAATTCATTCATTTTTCCTAGCTGATTGAACAGTAGGCAACATGGTTCATCGGCTGAACCCAGAATTTTAATAATGCATGTTATTCCAGTGTATTAACAAGAAATACTATTTCAGTAAACCTTTTTCCTGAGTTTATATAGTTTAAAACTTCTTCACAGGTGGAGAAAAGGGGAAAGCAATTAAGAATTGGTATGAGCTAAGGCAAGTCAGTGCATACCAGATACATTCTGACTATTGCATATATGCACAGCAACAGTCAAGGAGCAGTTTATAAACCGCAATGCATTGGGGGTCATTTTTATAAAAAGTGGTGAGGGCATTGCATGAAGGGCACTGCCAAGATTAGCACTTATGTTCTACTGTGGGCCATTTCTAAAATGGAGTGCAAAATCAAAGTGTAAAAACAGGCAAAACTGCTTTTATTCCTTGTTTTTGCATTCCGTTTTGCAAATAGTGTGAAGTCCCCATGCCACTTATGTTTGACAGAGGCAACTCATTTTATTACTGCATGAAAATGTCATGCCAGTGTAAACCACTTGGCATTTGAAGATGGTAAGGGAATGCATAGCATAAAAGTTGTTTCTGCCTAATGCCCCTTCTGAGCCTCCAAATGTGTAGAAAAAACCCTGGAGTGTAAATGTGAGGTGTGAATGTGAGCTCCCTCAGTAGTCTTCCTCAGACCTACTGAGGGAGCTGAATAGCAGTCAGTCTTTAGTCCATGCCGGTGGATGGATGAGAACCCCTACTAGCGAAGGACCACGCAGCACTATTTCAGAGGTCCTTCCAGGGCAGCCTTGCCTGGGCAGCCAGTTGCCTAAGGGCCACAAGGAAAAGAGCAGTTACCGTCTAAGCAGCCCCACTCCAGTTTGCCCGTGTTCACCTGGGAAACCTGCCGAAGTCAACCAGCAGCAACAGTAAAGGTAAGTGTGGTCGAGGCAGGGAGTACAGGTATTAATGCACTCCAGTAAATCCCCACCAGTTCTAGTAGCTAATTACACTATACTTACCTGCATCCAGCATAACTACCCCGTCACTGCTGTGTTTCAATTATAGGTGTTTCCAATTATACTGAGTTTTAATTCTAGGTGTTTTCCCATTACTGCTGCGTTTCAATTTTAGGTGTTTTCCCATTACTGCTGTGTTTCAATTCTAGGTGTTTTCCCATTACTGCTGCATTTCAATATTAGATGTTTTCCCATTACTGCTATGTTTCAAATCTGGGTGTTATTATCACTACTGCAGTAACTCATTTTAAGGTGTTTTCAATTTACTGCTGTGTTTCAAGTCTAGGGGCCTCATTAGGACCCAGGCGGTAAGGGGTTTACGGCTGCGTAAACAGCGCCGACCCTTACCGCCTGATTCCGAGGTCCCTTAGCGCCATGGAGGATTTAACACCTGCACCATGTTGTTAATTACGCCACCGTAATTTACGGTGGCGTAATTAACGCCTTCCCCACTCCCATTATGCCCTATGGGGCAAAAATGGGAATGGGGAAGGGTAAATGGGGATTGGGGACTTACCGCCCCGCCAACCTCGGAATGGGGCGGTAAGTCCGCCAACCACCATGGCGTAAACGTACCATGGTGGTAAAGGTACGACCCAGGCGGTAACTTACCGCCTGGGTCGTAATGAGGCCCTAGGTGTTTTTCTCACTACTGCTGTAATTCATTTTTAGGTGTTTTCCCATTACCACTGTGTTTCAATTGTAGGTGGGTCCCCTTTATTGCTGTGTTTTAATTCTAGGTGGTGCCCCATTACTGCTGTGTTTCAATTCTATGTGCTTTCCATTACCATTCTGGTTCAATTCTAGGTGGTGCCCCATTACTGCTGTATTTCAATTCGGGGTGATTTCCCATTACTGCTGTGTTTTGATTTTAGGTGTTTTTCCCATTACTGGTTTGCCCCAATTCTGTGTGATTTTCCCATTACTGCTGTGTTTCAATTCGGGGTGATTTCCCATTACTGCTGTGTTTTTTTAATCTAGGTCTTTTTCCCACTATTGCTGTATTTCAATTATAGGTGTTTGCCCATTACCAAGAAGGTGTTAACCAACGAGTAATTGCCCACTCAGATAGATACAGGGATGGTGGACAGTAGATCTGAAAATGATTGGTCCAGTAACACACCGGGACTCTTACCACTAGAAGGGCCACTACCCTTTGCAGCGCCATGCCTAGACCTAAACAATCAAAACGCCAAAGCATAGGGAAGCTAATAGCCTGGTACAGCAGGTTTGAGAAATGGCCAAACTCAACATTGATTGTAATGTTAAGCCAGAGAGAGGTACAGCCATGCTTGGCGAAACAGAATTGAGTCGACACTAGACCAAGAGGTTCCTGGAGAACTAAAGCACCAATCCTCTAAATAAGGAGCGAAAGTTAATTTGGCAGGTACAGGAAGGAAATCAAAAACAGGGGACCTTCGCACATACCTACCAATATGCTGACTCTCTCCACGGCACCAAAAAACTATAGAATGCGGCTATTCCCCATGATTAATTTAAGCCTTGCTGCACACATAATTACACACCACCATGTACACCTCAGCGATCTTTAGAAGGCAGCTATCCCCCATGAAAAAGTCGACCTCGCTGCACACATAATCTCATATACAAGCACCACCTCCGCTAGAATTTACTATTTTAGATTACCGCTACCCAAGACAATTCAACCTAGCTGCGCATATACCACTGGCCTCACCCAACCTCCACACTACTCCTAGCATTAAAATGCAGCTACCCACCAAAACATGTGGTCTAGCTACACAGAATGAGTGCACACACTCACTACTTACCAACCTACTTTCTCCACTGACCTGGACTACGATCCCTGAGGGCGTTCAACCCACAGCGCATTGAGATCATACCATTGGTGGAGGGTTTTATGCAAATGCCCAATAACATAACATAACTATGGATTTGATTGCATAGGTTGGCCTTCTTTCCACCCTTGATGATGTGATTCTCATGGACCCAATGAACACGTGGGTGGTGTTGTGGGGGAAATTCGGGGACTCTCTTTAAATATAAGCTCCTGCCTTGGGGCATCCAATGCCAGAGATTACAATTCCAAAAGAACTTGGGTGACAGTGGTAGTGTAGCTCGATAGTCCTTGGGACTGGAAGAGAGATAGACGGAATCATCTCATCACAAGCATAGGTGGCCACACACATGCTCTATGAACTCCATGGCATTTTAAAAAGCTGGAAAGACAATATGCTGCTTGTATGGAATGGCTGCATTACAGATGGTCTATTCATAGGATGAACTCGGATGCCCAGGTCTGTCATTCTGAGGGCTTATGGAAGGAACACCTTTACCACCAGAAACAAATCGAAATTGAGTTTCTTGATACAGTAAACTGCAAACATGTTTTCAGGTACCGGTAATCCAAATAGTATAGATCCTTGAAGGTACAAGCAACAATGGTGCCACATTAGGATTAGAGGAAGATATTACTATTTGTATATTTAATGCATTTATTAATCAATGAATGTGCTATATGGTGCTTCAGAAAGTGGGTGTTTAAGTGGTGAGACATAAAATGAAACAGGAACAGACATGTTATCTTAGAATAATGTTGTCTCGGGAGGATAGCTCAGGGGCAATGCGCTCATCTTGGAAGCAAGACGACGTGGAGCAACACAGGTTTGGTCCTTGGGTCCGCGCTTAGAAATCTCTGAGTATTAAGCCCGTTATAAATATCATATCATTTCACCTTTCAATTCAGAGAGGCACAGCTTCACCTCACTGATGAGGCCCAACAAGGCTGAAACATGTGTATGGGGTTGCTGTTGGTACTCTTGTTCAGAGAGGAATTACCATAGCATTTCGGTGCTGGACTGCATGTGGGCGGGACAAAGACTGATATGCAAATAGTTATTTCCCATCTGTGAAAGGTACAGTGAGCAAAAAGCGTGTGCTACAAACTCTCATCTCAGAACAGGTTATCATGCCATGTTCTTTCTGGAGAGGAGCGCCTGCTACCTTTTTTGAAATATTTGCAAGGAACTTGGGGTTGGTCACCCTGAGTTACCTGGCAGCAACCAGACGTGGACTCCCTGCTCACTGTGCTCAGAGAGGCAAAGCTTCACCTGACTGATGAGGCCCAGCAAGGCTGAAACATGTGCATGGGGTTGCTGTTGGTACTCTTGTTCAGAGAGGAATTGCCATAGCATTTCGGTGCTGGACTGCCCATGTGGGCGGGACAAAGACTGATATGCAAATGGATATTTCCCATCTGTTAAAGGTACAGTGATCAAAAAGTGTGTGCTGCAAACTCATCTCAGAACAGGTTATCATGCCATGTTCTTTCTGGAGAGGAGCGCCTGCTACCTTTTTTGAAATATTTGCAAGGAACTTGGGGTTGGTCACCCTGAGTTACCTGGTGGCAACCAGACGTGGACTCCCTGCTCACTGTGCTCAGAGAGGCAAAGCTTCACCTCACTGATGAGGCCCAGCAAGGCTGAAACACGTGCATGGGGTTGCTGTTGATACTCTTGTTCAGAGAGGAATTGCCATAGCATTTCGGTGCTGGACTGCCCATGTGGGCGGGACAAAGACTGATGTGCAAATGGATATTTCCCATCTGTTAAAGGTACAGTGATCAAAAAGCGTGTGCTGCAAACTCTCATCTCAGAACAGGTTATCATGCCATGTCCTTTCTGGAGAGGAGCGCCTGCTACCTTTTTTGTTATAAATAACCCATTCCAAATTACAATATATACTGATGATCAAAGCAGGAGCTACTCACTAATATGGTATATATTTACAAGGTAATGCCTTTCTTCTAATACTTAATAAGACACAACCCACTCTCTCCCTCAAAAAAATTGGACTCTACTTGTTGTTGCATAGAAGATGTTCTGTCATCTGGAATGGATCAAAGCATTGATGTGGGGCGAGTTCAATTTGTGAACCCATTTTCTTTCTGCCCAAACCAAAATAATACAGGCCATTTCAACCTGGAATAGAGGGGCTGATTGGTCTTTTGTTTCTGAGTGATCCCTTGGCTGCCAAGGTGCCATGCGATGCTATTACACTGGGACTGCCTGTTAAGTTCTGCATATAAAGTCCTCAGGTTATGAGGTTTCCCTGCCCTAAACCCTGAGTCCAGACAGTGGAGCCATTTCAAATGAACTGAAACCATACAGAGTTCCAAAAATATCAAAATAAGATGTTTCCTTTTTTACTAAGACATTCAAGATCAGCATATCCAACCCAGTTAGCACTCATTACTTGCAAAGTGTCTCAGCCAGGCACAATCTGGTGAAAGGGTAGATAGCGGTGTTCAACAGTATGCACCCGATACAATCCTTAATATATTTCTAAGAATAGCAACAATAATCGCAAACAACATTTCTCTAATGCAACTAAAGTTAACAAAAATATACAATAAAAGATGGATTTATAAGGCCCAAATAATAGGAGGAAAATGTGAAAAATAATGTACTAACAGTATGTACTATGGATAAAACAGTAAACAATGTCAGTGCCCTGTCAATTACTATTTCATATTGAACATAAACTGTGCTATGTAATCGATTGTCATAGAATGCCCAAATGGTGTTATTTAGGCAAAGGGCAAATGTGCAAGAATAGATATCATTCATTAACATCCGTGAGGGTAGATAGCAGATTCCCAGTGTGCAGGCCCGCAGCAATACACATTGGGTCCGGTTAAGAAAGCACTGGTGGCCGGACAAATGTGCAACCAGCCATTTGCTGTTAATCGTAATGCAAGGAAGTGCTCCTGCAAGCTAATGGCCAGGAGGGTGATGTATCAGCAGACATGGCACATTTGCATATAAAACATGGGTGTTGCTGGAGGAGTGTCAGTGAATGGGAAATACAAATGATGAGGGTGGCACACGTTATATCTCTTTGACACTCACATACACCACACACCATTGTTTTGTATAACTTTGACCGTGTCCTAACTTGGCGCGGGTCAGATTTGGGACGCGGATAAATGCATGAACATGCTTCACTTTGGTATATACATTTTGGGTCTGATTCATGGAAGTGTTTTATAATGGCGCAATCCGATAGGAAAACGTTCCATGCATCAGGCCCTTTGTCTTGGAAAGTGGTTCACTTTTTCTTAAATCAGACACCACTTTCCTGAACAAATGTGGATCATTTTTTTACGTTTCAACTAGATGTGTATTTCAGTACTTTTAGTTTTCCCCCTGTGAAGACATAATGTACAAATAATGCATCTAAACTTCAAGGGCCCGATTCATGGAAAATGTACACGGTTGAAAGTGATTTTGCACCGCTAAAAAGTGACTTTGCGCTACTGTCACAAACCCTGATTCATGGAACTGTGCAAAGTGTATTTTTGCCGTGCAAAGTCTGAGCAAAGTCATTTTGTCTGATTTAAGAAAAAGTGAACCACTTTCCAAGACAAAGGGCCTGATGCATGGAACGTTTTCCTATCGGATTGCGCCATTATAAAACACTTCCATGAATCAGACCCAAAATGTATATACCAAAGTGAAGCATGTTCATGCATTTATCCGCGTCATTTTGTACTGCAAAAATGCACTTTGCACGGTTCCATGAATCAGGGTTTGTGTCGGCAGTGCAAAGCCTCTTTTCAGCAGTGCAAATTCACTTTGAATCGGGCCCAACGTGTGTAATTACTAGAAGACATACAAATTTTCATGTTATGGTGATAGGTCCCTAGATAGTAGGCTGCACCGGCAGTAAATCACCCGAGTTAAATTCCAGAGCCAACTCAGGGCCATTAATGAGGGCTAAGGGACAGTATCAGCAAGAACGGACTGCCACCGAGGTATTTACCCCATGAGCACACCACTTTAATATTCAAGGCGCTAACGGTCAATGTATGTGACTGAAAAAATTGGCTTCTACGGTCATGCAACGCAATTTGGCCTCTGTAAAGAATAAATTAATAATAAAATGGCCACCATGGAAATAGTGGCTGGGGCTTCAAATGTAAACTCTCATCCATTTCCATTGCGACACTGAGGGGTGGAAAGACTGAAAGGGGGCTTGCAAGGGGGCATCCATGTGGGAAAATGAGTTGGGTACAGATTTGGGTATGGGGGAGGAGGGAAGCAGGCAGGGGGCAGAGGGTAGGGAACAGGGGGAGGGGCAGTCAACAGCTTCCTTGGAGCATTGGCGTATACCAGCAGGTGCTTCGTGAGATCAGGATGGTAGCTTGCACCTGGCAGAGTGCTGATTCTTGGTGAAGGATGATTCAGAAGGGTTGAGAGTAACCAGAAAGAGGTCAGGTAGTGTTGGCAGAGCGGTCTTCTGTGAGTTTACCAATTTACATAGCCGTAAGGCCAGGCTGATCTAACATATTCCAACCCATGCAGGTCAAGGACTCAAGAATTATGAAAATATGAACAAACACCATTTTGAGTTCTGCTTTGCTGGCCAAAATAGGCAGCTAATATGCTTGTCATTATATCTTAACAATCGAAAGCTAATGAATGTTTCCATGATTACAATGTAGAAAATTTGGAAGATCAATTTTCAAATTTGTCTGCTTGCAAAGACACCATTCTTGATATATTAATCACACCTACGTCGGGGGCAGACATGGCTGTTAACGGCCTGCTAGCCTGAGACTAGGCAGGCTCGAGTGAAGTGAGTACTGTGGGCCACTACTGGCCATGTTCGTCTCCTGACAAGGGGGTGATAGCCATTCGCACCCCTGGGTTCATCCGGGAAGCAAAATGTTTTTCTTTTCGTTTTTTTTTTCAGATGTGCTGCGTGCATATTGCATGAGCTCAATCTCCCATAAAAAAAATAAAAACAACAGCCTCTGAAATAGGAAAAGCGACTTGGTCCCTTTTTCATTTCCATGGTGGCCGTGGGCGGGAGGAGTGCTGGGACCAGAGCACAAAGCTCTGGTACAGCAGGTAAGTGGGGAGGAAAGGCGCGGGGGGGGAAAGGGTATGGCATATTTTTGGGGTTGGGAGGGAGAGTTGGGGATGTGGGAAGGCAACAGGGTAAGGATCCCTGTTGCCACCCCACAATCAAGATGGTACCACCCGGGGGAGGGCCTCAGGTGGGTGGAAGGTGCGGGTGGTACACAGTATGTTCCAATCCACTGTTTCAGCCACCTGACTGGCTGAGCACCTTTCCCCGGTTGTGAAGGCATTTTTCAACATTGGTATAGCCAGCAATACCATTGTGGGCATTGCATTACTAATATTAACCCATACTTGAATGCTGACGTGAACGTAAAAGGCCAACTCCAATTATAGGTGCTCGAGTTTCTGTGCAAACATTGTCCTTGGACAAATCAGGCAGAAATCCTACTTTGTGCAAACACCTATCTACCCACACACCGCTCCACCACTGCCCTAGATATCTTCTCCTCTTGTTTGTCAAAACAGGGGAGCTGCAGTGACAACAAAGTCAAATGAGTGTCGGCGTGTTCATCATTAAACAATAATCTACCTGGACTTCCAGAACACTCCAAATACAATCATTATAATATCACATTTCATCACTGGTTGCTTGGGTTTATAGTTACTGTAATAGTATGCGCTATTATTATGCTATCTAATGGTGCTCACATGTTGGGCACTGGTGGGATGCAGGGCTGAGTTGTCCCCGCCAGGATTCGAACTCATGAAGAGCCGCGTGGCCGCACGTCTGTGGTGAGAGCTTAACTCTGAGCAATACGTTCAGATGAAAGGAATCGTTTGTGTTGCATGCACAAAGGACACTGTAGAGCAGTGATAACCAGCAGATACTGTAAACTCAACATCTCTTTCTAAAAGAATACAATTCTATGTCTAGAGAAAATGAAGTATGTGAATAGAGTCCATAGGTCCCAAAGCGATGAGTGCCTATTCAAATGCTGAGTGGCTGAGAATGCCCGGAAGAAGCTCCGAAAATAGTCTCTGGTGGACAGGCCCATAAGCAGATCCAAGATTCAACAAGAAGACAGAAAGGACAAGAGCACAGCCTTCCTGATCATGTGAACATAGGAAGTAGATGAGCAATGCAAAGAGAGCTAGAACAATGAAGAGAACATGCCTAAAAGTCAGACATTATATTGCAAGATTAAAATAAATGGTCAGTTGTGGCATGCAAATGGTCAGATCCGGTGATTGTTCTATACACGATTGTGGTTAGAATACATGGAGTGCAGGCAAAACTGAGTAAGATGCACCATACGTCAGAGTATGAAAGAGTTAAGTTATGTTGTGCCAGGCCAAATAATAATATGGAATTGTTTCTGATTGTGCACATCCATGTTTTTTACATCCTGATTCACATAAAATACATTTTTCACTCCTCAATTTGAAATTTTCCAACATATCCCATATATTAAATGCAGTCAATTATACGGTACTGTCTTTGAATAAGCTGTCACTAGTGACATCAGTTACCTTGTGTCAGAGCCTTGCATTATCTCTCAACATTATAACTTAGGGTTGGTATGTCACATCTGACATTGTCCGACATATTCATTAATATCAATATGGTAGCAACACAAACATGATGGAGGATAGGACAGGGGCAATGCTGGTCTTGGAAGCAAGACCACGCAGAGAAACAGAGGTTTGAATCCCGGATCCACGCTTAGAAACCGAGGATCAAATCCTGGATCCGCGCTAAGAAACCAAACTTATGTACGGTATTAGGTGCGTTATAAAAAACAATTAAATAAATAAATGTCACAATAATGTATGGCCCTACTGTATTTATAATGTTCTAGGTCTGACATGACTACTGGCTCACAATCCTCCACTTGCAACATTACCCCTGCATGATACCATTAGAAATATCTACTTGTGATTTCTGGGAACACTTATCGAGAGAAGGCAAAGCTAACAATGTATGACTGGAAGCGTGAGAGGGCAATCACC
This sequence comes from Ambystoma mexicanum, assembly GCF_040938575.1. NCBI lineage: Eukaryota > Metazoa > Chordata > Amphibia > Caudata > Ambystomatidae > Ambystoma > Ambystoma mexicanum. The sequence goes on from NC_090924.1 coordinate 749,873,411, forward strand.
CACTGTGAGGCAACTTGCAGACAGCTCCACTTTCCAAACACAAGAGCCAGTCCCGCTGAATACGGCAACATTTTCTTACTTCACCTATTTACATCAACATGTTGGTATTACATAGAATAAAGGACCCCCAGGTACTTTTTAAATCTTGCCTTATGATATGATATACTATGGCATTTATAACACACCTACACACAAGTGTTTCAAGGCGCGACGAGGTAAGGGAGGGGGAATGGAGGGAAGACAGAGACAACGATTTTACTAGGCCAAGTGACATTGAGATTGCACAAGTGCAGGGGAGGGGAAGGGGAAAAGGGAGGGGGCAGTGCAGTGCATAGGATAAACAGTTACATAATAAGACATTAAATAAATAAAAGTGCGGCCAGCTGATGGCAAATGTAAGGGAAAGTGAAGGCATCAAGTGTCAAGTGCTGGGAGGGGGCTGTAGGGATACAGAAACAGTCCCCGAGTACAAGGGTTGCCTGGGGGGCAGTGCAGGTGTGCAACTGGCGGGGAACTTCACACCTGTTCCTGAACTCTTGAACATGTGTATGGCACAGGACACTATAGTGACTTAAAATGTCCTTCTTATGTTAGTTTGGGGTATATAATCCTGTATATTAGCTACCCATATCAAAATATATCATAGGTTGGCAACACACAGATCACACTTTTGTATATATTTAAAAAATCTTTGTTGGAGAAAATGACTTAATAACTTTCAAATTGGTATCATGGTTGTTAATTTTTCAACAAACTCTTTCTGACCATTGCAAGCTGGTGGCGATCACAGCTTAATCATCAGTCTTACTTTGTAGGTTTTTTTTTGCTTTGAATCTGAGATACTTTTGGAATCTTTGAAGTCAAATGTCACTGCACAATTCCTCATTAATAATGAAGCTTTCCCTAACATCTAAAAATACCATCGGCCTGATGATCTGGCCAGCTCTAATTAACTGTATACTAGAACATCTTCAGATATCTCACATTTCTAAGGCAGAATTCCAACTTTCTGAGTCTGTTTCATCATATAAATATCTGCCAGTTGTACGTGCGGACTCCATATGTCAGGGTCTGTTCTCATTTGAAGCCAGATTCTTCACTGATTAATAGAAAAATCACATTTACTACAAAAGGGAGATCCTGAAATTAAGAGTATTGTCCTTGCCTTTCAAATCAGTTACTAGTTGATGCTCCCTGTCATCCTTTCATTAGGGGGAGCCTAACGAGAGATTTGAATTAGCTAAAATAGTGTCATATTGAGAAAGCACCCTAAGAGAAAAGGGGCCTTTCGCCAATACAAAAGGCAAACACACATTACAATGTCAGAAGAGAATACAAAGTCATGCTATAGTCTTGCCAAATACTGCAGTGTTAAAAGTCCACTATATATTGAGAGTGTGAAATCTATCCATCATCCATTTATATATAAAGCAGAAAATCTGTTAGTTTGTTCCCTATGCAATTCTACACCGTTCCACCACTCTGCACCAAATTTTCCATAGTTACCTCTTAGAACCCTCCGGACATTATTGGCTACGTGACATTTGGACACCACACCCCTTCCCTCGGATTTCAGCCCCTTCACACATGAGACTGTTGCCTGAAATTGACGAAACAGTCTTCTGAAAGTGAATGATTTAATTGGAGATGTAAAGGCACTACAGGTGTAATACAAATGTCTTAACCAGGCCTGCCTCCAGCCACTCGATTTATAAGCACTATCTGATCACTAAAGTCCTGTTAAAAACAATCATTGGCAAAAGCAACAGTTTGGGCTTTTCTCTTAGTATTAGGCATTTGCCAGGTATTATATGCCTAGGTACTCACACCATTTAGCATCTGCTACCATCACTGGCCAGTTGTTACCACTACGGCAGTGCCTAGCAAATGCCTTTCCCATGCCTACACAAAAAGCCCAAATGGTTGGCATTGTCAACGACTGTTTTTACTATTCTCAAACTGTACATTTCAGCAGAAATAAGTTACACCTTTTGTCATCAGTTCACAATACAACTTAATGTAGATACAATGACACAAAATAAAATGCTCCCAAACAAAATGTGAAGCCTTAGAGGAATGTATTATATGTATGTTTTTTTTAATTGATTCATGTTGCACATGTATTAATGAATGAATTCTCAAAATTACAACCAAAAGCAAAGAACTACACAATCTTTGGTTAAAATAACATCAATGAACCACTCTGGTTGTCTGTCTCAATTGATTGAGTATAGATGCATGCCGTCAGAAGTCGTGTCACATAGTCCCAGTCTAAGGGTTTCAAAATGGGTATGGGAGAACCGTTGATGAGGTGGTATTTTGAATACCACTTGTTTTGTTGAGAGACAATATCTATGGCTATGGCTATATCATATTGAGAGACGAATATGTCATCCATAGCTACTGCCCCTCCCCCAACCCTATATCGCACCAGTGAGACACTTTACTCTCTAAGACAGCCGTACCACCCAAATCCAAGACAGGTACAGCAGAATAGAAACACAGTGATCTAAACTAATAATGGAGAGAAAAAGCAAGCTTACAGTGAAACCACACACATGCATGCATTAGACACGAAGTAAATATGCCCTCATCATGACTAACGAACACTAGGATGAATATGCACTTATACCTGACGAATATCATTTGCATCCATTTAGACATGAAGAATACTAACATAAGCAACGTATATAAGCTGAATGCAATAGAAACGATATGACTACATACTTTACTAACATAGAAACGTGACAGTACTGAGCAGCCATCTTTTCCAAAAGGGAAGCCGCAGCAAACATTGATGTAAATGAGAGGAATCAAGAACCCAAAATGCTGAATCCACTGGAATACATATTTGTGAAGATTAAGACAAATAGCTATGCGCACCTAGCCAAGGTTACTGAGAAAATAGGGAGGGTCCGCACGGCTCTGAGAGAACATAATATCATCATTTCCAAGGCACATGCCATATATTCTAAGATTCATTGAAAGAACAAAGAGTTTTTCAAAGCCAGGTACAAAATAACTATAAGCTAAAAGACTTCATACAAAATGGATCAAGCAAGTCCATAGTGATAGTGGAAATCATGACACTCACATTAAAATGAACTAAAATCCCCATAAATGCAAGGTGAAATAATTCCAAACATGGTCTCATCACACTTGACCCAACTTGAAGAACACTGTCCATTCATTAGCAATAGACAGAGATAGGGCACCTGCATCACTCCTTGTGCATATTCCCAGACCTGAGGCACCATACAAGGCCAACTACAGAGGAATCACTCTAGCTTATGACCTAGGAATAAAAGATGTAATCTTTTTTAATTGAAAGGAAGGCAGCATGTGGATCTCTCTCCCCCTACGTCTCATGTTTCGACAACCTGTCAGTTGTCCAAGGGTGGTCAGTACAATGCCAACCAATCAGGACCTTCAGTGCAATGCCGTCCAGTAAGTGTTGCGCCAACCAATTAAACATTTTAGAGATGCCATGAATTTACTATTATCAATTTAGAGGTGGTTCCAGGTGGAGCTATCAGATATGTGTAACCCAATCAAATGTTTAACACAGATAAGGTCTGTATGCAGTCAATTCCCCTAACCTATCCCCTCCTCCCATAGGTCTTGTAGTGTGATGGCATCATCATGGCATGTTTTTGGTTCATAAGGTACTGTTTTGTATGAGAGCACTGAGAGGTGCAACCCAGTTGCTTGTATGCTGTCCCTGCTTTATTTGGATGTTAATAAAACTGGGTTTTGTCTTTCACTTTGACAATTTCCATCATTAGTCTGAGTTTTACTGGCTCCACGCCTACTGCATAAATCTGCTGGGTTCCAGGCCATCATTACAGCTTTTTAACTGGCATCTGAATATGAGTAGGGTTGCATGGCATATTTACCACATGGGATACAAAAGACGTATAGCAGGGCGCAAATATGGTTTATGCACCATGTGAAACAATTTGTGTGTGCCATTTGTGGCAAATCTTCCTCACAATCCCAAATCATAATTAGGTGGATCTTCAAAATATGAGTTGTGTAAAAAATCTCCTGTTTTTAACTCATAATGGTGCTCTGTGTGTAGCATCATTAAACAGACAGGCACTTCTATAAAATGACCACTCATTGACACCACAGAGTGTGACATCCGCTGATCTTGATCTCCATCGACTGGCTGCTCTGTTTTATGCTCTGAGACCTGTACAGCGCTCAATTGCTCCTGAACTAGATTTGCACTATAAATATAGAGAAGAAGAAGGAGAAGAAGAAGAAGAAGAAAGAGAAGAAGAAGAAGAAGAAGAAGAAGAAGAAGAAGAAGAAGGAGAAGAAGAAGGAGAAGAAGAAGAAGAAGAAGAAGGAGAAGGAGAAGAAGAAGGAGAAGAAGGAGAAGAAGGAGAAGAAGAAGAAGAAGAAGAAGAAGAAGAAGAAGAAGAAGAAGAAGAAGAAGAAGAAGAAGAAGAAGAAGAATCACCCTGTTGTGATGAATACTTATTGATAATTTGCACAAACACCTACTACCAAAACTTGTAAAATGTAAAGGCAATCTTACTTTTAATATATCATTAGGCAGAAGGTTTCAATCAACACAGATGTAAAGAAGTCTGCAGAGGCAGCAGACAGCACCCTAGCACTAATAATAACACTACCATGAGTATAGAGCTCAGCTACTAATGGAAAAGAGGTCTCTTCTAATTTGTAGAGGACCAGGGTCACAAAGTATGGCCACAGGAACCTCTTGATCCCTCAGAAAGATATTACAGTCTGTGTGTCACACACTGTGCCATTCCTAAATGGTGTCCAGGACCGATAGACCTATTTTGCACCAAAGCCTTGTATCCATAATAAATGGTATGTAGACTTATGTATTGGAATATCTTGTTTTGTTTAATAATATTTTTGTAAGATTTAGTAAGTGAACAACAAGACATTTGAGTAAGTGCATATAATATTTTCAACAATATGGTTAAAACATGGGAGGCAGAATATGAGGCAAGACCAATATATCTCAATTAAAAAGAGATTACGCTAGTGCCTAAGAACATGAGTATTGGATAAACAAACTCAAGCCTTAATGTAAATAAAATAAGAGTTCACAGGTAAGTGGCTTGTTTAAATAGAGAAATATTATTGCTCATTGGACTCATTGGGGGACAAACGAGAGAAAGACACAATACAAAAAGGGCGGGCGTAGAGAAGGCAGGCACTTTTGACAAATGTGTTCACAGAGCAACAGGGATATATGCAACAAGTATTAACCATTGGTAGAAATTGATGTACTTTAGGCAAAAAGAAAAAAATGTTACGAGCCATGAGCGCACATGTTATGATAATCTAAATAGTTGATAAAAGGAGCCCATTTCATATTGTACTTGGATATTATATCAAGGTGTGTAACCATGCAATGTTCAATTCTGTGTATATAGCAAATATTATTCCACCAGCTCTTAATAGAAATGTCTTGAAAATGTTTCCAAATGGCAGTAATAAGCTTGATAGCAATGACAATAAAAAGGTCATATAAGGTGGGTGAAGGGAGTAATCCAACCTCTCTGATAGCAATACTGCCGAGGAAAACATTAGCAAAAGAAAGAGGTAAATCAAGTTTAAAAATTGCTTTCAAGCATTTCCTAATTTCCTGCCACAACTTAAATACATAAGGACAAAAGTAAAACATATGCTTATAAGAACCAGGGGTATCCCCACATGACCAACAATTCCCCTCTGATTCACTATTAGATTTTGTCAATTTTCGAAGAGTTATAAAGGCTCTATGCATGAAAAAAAGAAGATTTTGTGTGATGTTGGCTGGGGTGGAGAAACATCTGATCCTAGTCCATAGTTGAATGCAAATACCGTCATCGAGGACTAGACCACAATCTGTCTCCCATTGGGATTGAACATGAACACTTGATGGTAGGAGAGTCAACGGCAGCAAGCAATTTGTAGAATTTGGCAGCTCTAACATCTGATGCCGTGGTCAATAGTTGTAGCATAGAGGTATCAGGTGTAAGAACATTGCTTGCATGTGTCTGAAGGCTGTCAAGACTAGCATTAACCAACTTGTTATAAAAGGTGAAATCTGATACCGGAAGGGAGAAAGAACTTCTGAGGTCTGGACATGATGTGATAGTTTGTTTTTGTACAATTTGATAAACAAATCTGATACCGTTGGTGAGCCAATTCCTACAATGGAATACTCTGCAGTTGATAGTGATAGACCTGTTATGCCACGAATATGGTGAGAGTTCTTGGGACATGGATTTGATTGATGGGAAAGGGAAGATTCTTAGGGCAGATCTGGAGGCCTTTATAGGGTCAGAATATGTAGTGGCAGAGTGTCCAAAAATATAGAACATGTCGACAAGGTCACAAAGGGAAGCTAGCTTTTACTCAAGTCTACACCAGGAAGGATATCACCAGCATCAGGCAGGACAAACCAGCAGCTAGCCTGCTTAAGTAGTCAGGAGATCTAACACCTACATTTTGAAAAGGGGTTTTAAGCTTATTCATAAAGCGATTCTTTTGCTTTTACCCTTTCCCCATATGAAATAAAGCAAAAATGAGTTAATGGACTTAAAAATGTAACTGGGAGAGGTACAGGAAGAATTTGTAGGTAATATAGGACAATCGAAGATAACATCATTTTGATAGTATCACAGCATCCCCACCAAGATAGATATAGAGAGGACCAAATAGAGCATAATTCCTTAAATCTATTAAGTAAGAAATTCATATTCAATTTGATAGTGCCACTAACCGAGGAGGCAAACCGTAAGCCTAAATATTTGAAAGAGTTATCACACCATTCAAACTAAATACTTTCAATTCATGTTTAAGGCAGAATGGAATGAGAGGTAATAACTTTAACTTGTCTTTGTTAAGCTAATACACGGATACTGAAGAAAAGTCATGTTACTTGTCCAACAAATGGGGGAGGTACTGTTTAAGGTTTTTCAATAGAATAAGAATATTGTCTTTATAAGCAGCTATCTTGGTTTCATGGATACCATGTGAGATCCAGGGAATATTTCTATCAGACCTAGTATGTTCCAACATGGGTTCAATCAATAACACATATAGAAGGGGGTTTAAGGGGCACCCCTGCCTGGTACCTCTTCGTAAAGGGAAAAAAGATGTGGACTGACCATTAATGTATATAGAGGATTTAGGACCAGAACACAGAAGTTTAACTAAAGATATAAAGCCCTCAGCGCACCCGTGCCAATGCAGGGCCTGGAACATATACTCCCAGTTGACCCAGTGAAAGGCCTTCTCAGCGTCTAAGGCTACAGCGGCATAGCCTCATTTCTCATTTTTGTCCTTTGAGATAATGTGCATGGCATCAAATAGAAGCCTAGCATTGGCCGAGATGTTCCTATCTTTCAAATATTCCACTTGGTCGGGTTTGATCAATCTGGAAAGGTAAGATTCAATTCTGTTGGCAATTAGTTTGGCAAAAATATTACTCTCTATATTAATGAGGGAGATAGGTCTATACATTTTAGGGAGATACAGATCTTTCTCTGCTTTTGGGAATAGCATGAGTGCCAAGGAGAAGGTTCCACACAAAGTACCCTTGGAGATAAAAGAGGAGTATAGAGTTTTAAGTCTAGGGGTTAAGGAGCCAGAAAACTGATAATACAATTCTGTGGTTAGACCACCTGGGCCAGGAACCTTGCACCTTCCCAACCCCTTGATGGCTTGGTTGATTTCCTGCGTAGTGAAGTTTCCTCCCAGACAGCTAAGGTCTAATGAGTGATAAGAACGTCTATTAATGTTCTCAAAGAAAGCTTTAAGATTGGCCTCTCGGACCGATGTCTCCGGGGAATATAAATATGTATAGAAATTCTTAAAGACTTCAATAATACCAGAAGGATTTGTAATGATAGAGCCAGAAGGATCTTTCATTTGGGAGATACGTGTTTTTATTTTTATTTTCTGGCTTTGAGATAAGAAGAGAGCGGTTTGGCGCTTTGTTGGAGGTCTGGTAGATTTTGGATTTACATTTTAAGATAGCACCTGAGGCTTGTTCAGTGAGTTTTTTATTAATTTGAAAACGTGAGTATAGGACAGTGTGAAGGTCAATGTCTGAAGAGGATTATAATATTGCTTTTCTGCATTGTTAAGCTGAAGGTTTAAGGCGTCAAGGTCTTTCTTAAATCGTTTCTTTTTCGTACTTGAACAGGCAATTTTATGACCTCTTGAAGCAGCTTTAAAAGCATCCCAATTAGTGTTCACCGAGTGGTCTTCATGTAGATTTTCAGTAAACAAATGATGTTGGGAGGACACAAATGACTGGATAAATTGTTGGTCCTGAAGTAGACAATTATTGAATTTTCATCTAGAGGATGGTTTTTTGTTATCGGAGCGATCAAAGGAGGTGATGACTGGGGCATGATCAGAATTAATATTAGAAACGAGGGAATCAATAATAGCATTATTGAGGGATTTGGTAGTGAAAATGTAGTCGAGGCGTGAAAGGGTATCATGAGGATGAGAATGGAATGTCTACTCTAAGTAAACCGCATGGGCTAGTCTCCAGTTGTCAATGAGGTCGGTTTTTGTAAAGCAATGCATAAAGGTTTTATAGGACTTGGAACTTTTGCATAAAATTAGATTAGAGAAATTTGATTTGAGAATAATCTATTTGATAGAATCCCAAAAATGAGGATTGGTAGAGCGGGACCATAAATACTCATAACAGTGACAATATCTGATCCAATAAGCAATTTGACCCACGCCCATCTCCCATTGGTGTCAGCATCTTGACATAGAATTTTATATGATATCCTCTTACTACTTAGTATGCCCACTCCATTTTTCCCCCAACAGCTGGACCCGCAATAACCTCTTTGACCCAACATGATTTAAGTTTCATAGCTTCCATAACAGAGTGATGGGTTTCCTGTATACAAGAAATAGACAGATTTCGTTTTTTGAGATGGGCAATCATTTTATACCTCTTAATTGGGTTATTACAGCTTTTATGTTCCAGGTTACATATTTAAAAACCCTTGTATCTAAGAAGAATGGTTAGTGCCGGTACGTAAAAGTACCCAAGGAAGAGAATATTGTTTAAAACTATTAACCAAATCAACAAATAGAACAACATGAGAATAGATTTAGCCGGCTGATATAAGCACCCAAAATACCAAGGCAAAGTGCAGAAGGGCAAAGCAACAGGGAAGAAGTGAAGGACGGGGATACTTGACCAACTGAAATAAGTTAAGAGTAAGAGGTATGACACTGAACAGAATAAAAGGTAAGACACAGAGCTGAAAGGATCAAGTTATCACAAAGAAAAAAGAGGGAAATTATATATAGGAGCAGATGTCACCAACAGGGATAAAGATGCAGGGTGAAGAAGCCTTGGATGAAGAAGGGTACACAAGTGGTGCGCAACCCACCGTCATTGAGGGCAAATATAAAGACTGCAATACACAATGATAAAAAAAGTCAAGATCCAGAAGAAGAGGAGTTGGTAGGACTGACATGGCCATACTGTCAGCCTTGAGGGAACGGATGAAAGCTTTAAGGACAGCCGGATCAACAAATATCAATGTACGACCTTCATATGTCACCCTAAAAGAGCACAGACGATATAGTCCATATCTGATGTTAAATTGGTTCAATGCAGGATGATAAGAGACCTGGGTGGTCTTCTTAGCCACATCTTGAGATATGTGAATCCTATTATTATGCCACACAAGGGTATTTTTCTCTTTAGCTTTTAAGATGATGTGCTGCAGTTGGGTGTACTCCAGCAAGAAATAAATCAAAGTGCGAGATTCTTACTGGGCCAGTGTGGTGTGCGGGTTGAATATTGAAGGAGATTTCATTTGGGATATGAAGTAGGGCTGATAAAATTTTGAAGAAACAGGATGGCATCATTCCCCTCACATCACTCAGGGAGGACAATAATGCGTAGGTTGTTGCCAGAGGTCGAAGTGGGCGGGAGCGGTCAGAGTGCTGCGCCTATACATTTTATGTTTAGGTTTCACTGTTCCTATACTTTTATTTTAAAAAGAAACCGTTCTGGAATGGCTTAGTTTTAAAATAAAAGTGTAGGAAGAAGTTGAAGCTTGCACTTCAGTTCACTGCACTGAACATTCCCATGAATAGCAGGTGTGTTTGTTTGGGGGTTTGGATTGTACCCTTCGACCACTGGTTGTTGCGCCTACTTCTGTTTTCCAATTCTTAATTATGTTTTTGGAGGTCTCTGACCTCTTTTTTTCAACTGAGTGACTCTATGTGAGACCTCCTCCACATAACCAATTCTGCTTTCAATTTCACTCATTCTGTTCTCAAAGACATTCCACCTTTCATCTAGTTGCTGACATTTTTGGTTGGTGGTTTCGATAAAAGGTTTGAGTGACCTAATTTCTTGTAAAATAGCCTCCATGGCAGGGTCTGGGGAAGGTACTCACTTTTGAGTTTTTTATGAGTGGCAGGCAAAGCTTGCACATCTTTAGAGGCGGTAGGCGATTTCTGGTTATTTTTACCAGAGGCCATGTGGGAATAGTTGATAACCTGATGAAAGCATGAAGAAATAGTGAGTTGAGAAATATCACACCGGCACATAAAAAAAATAGGAATATCAAAGGATAAGCGTAACGTGGTAACTGTGAGATAAAGTTGAAAGTGTTACCTCAAAAATGCAGTCCAGTCCAGTTTATTTCATAAGCAAGTCCTTTTTTTTTCTTGTTCCCTTCTTTTTTTTTTTCCTTTTCTATCCGCAGTAATGTTAAGTAGCCATGTGGTTGCATGTATAAGCAACGTAGAAGGCCAACCATGCCTGAACCAGCTGGTTGCGTCACCACTGCGGTTCTTCACACGAGAGACGGATGCCTTCCCAGACAGCTGCCGCAGGCTCGAGGGGCGAATGGAGGCACCTGCCCCCACGACAGAGCATGCCGCAGTGAGGAAATCAGCCACCCGCAATCGTCTCTACTGCGAGGTCAGGAGAGGGGGAGGATACTTAATAATTAGAAGGTGTTGCATTATCAGAAAATATGAGGTAGGCCGGAGAAACGTTCCTATGCAGCCATCTTCCTTGGTGTCAAGCCACGCCCCCGTTTATTGGAATTTCTATTGAACAGCAAATAGATGTTCCTTCTGAACCCTTATAGTGGCTGCTATGAAGGCTATTCATATCTATTCATCCTGTCTCTTTAGAAGAGTTCAATTCACTCCAGACATAACTCACCAACACAGCAGCACCCTCAAGAATATTTAACTATTAACATCTTATTGTATGGGTCTTTAAAATGACTTCCCAGGACCTAATGAGAAGCCTCATTAGCAATCTGTGTTCACTCTGATGAGAGGTAACAAGTATGAAAGCTGTATGACATGCCGGGGTACGAATAACAATAGAACTCTCGGAGTTCGCTTGGGCTTCTAACTATCTCCCCGGGGGTATTACCCTACTGGTAATCCTCTCCATCCTTGGGTTCTATTGCTTAATTGAATCGTTAACCTATTTACATAAGGTTCAAGGGGAGGAATCCAATGGGCGTGAAGAGTACTGTAAGAAGAGGCAGGATAAATTAAGGTATGCTTTTCCAGAATGTCAAAGGGTGACGCATATCTAGTGGAACACAATGGGAAACACATTGTTCTCCATTAAATCATCAACATCATTGTGTAATCTGGAAAGAGGATGCCATATCTGTAAAGAGGGGAACACATTAAAGCAAACTGAGGACAAAAGACTAAGGCCTTAATTACATAAAATGAACAACCCACTGAGATGTCCAGTAAATGTAGATGCTGAGCAGTAATGGCTAGATGGAGAGAGCATACACAAACAAATCACACTTTGCATTGAAGGACAGTAACAATGGCTGCTTGTCTGTACACACACACACACACACACACACTCATCTTGCCTGAGTGGATGCAGCCCATGTAGAGTGGAACCTCCATGGTTCTCTGTCGGTGGTGCAAAGGATTCCCTTGATATCCCACACAAATGCCGAAGGGTTTGCTAGAATTCTCGCCAGCTTCCCAACATAAGCTATCCCTAATAGTAGCAGCTTGCTTGGGCTTAGACAATCTGTATTTTCAGCTGAAATAGATGGGATGCATGACCATAATGATATGGGGCATTGCTCCTTGCATCCCCTGGGATGATATGATATTTTATTTATATCGCGCTCATACACAGGTGTTTCAGAGCGCAAGATGATGTAAGGTCACTTCCACCAGTGGGGTATGCCGCTGTGGCAGTCACCACTCATGGCACCCAGCCCTTACATAATTGTCTGAATGAGCCACCAGGTGGTAAATATGGCTTCCACTGGTTGTTATCGACTTCCCACTTCCAAAATGTAGGCCAAACAGCCTGGGATGAAGGTAAAGTGGTTGGTCAAAAGGGGGTTAGGAGAACAAATTCATGGCAGGAGGTTGTGATAATAAGGTAACTTAGTGAGTTAGGACACCACCCCACAGAAAATGACAGAATTCAAGTAAGGGAAGCAGGCTATAGTAATCCAACTTGCAAAAAGGTCTAGAAGCACTAGACCACACATTAATCACTATGAACAGCACAATGCTGAGTCACACATAAATGTAGTGAGACAGACCGCAATTCTTCTAAAAGAGGCAAGGAAGCAACGCTATGGAGGGGCGATCATAGGAAACATCAGGGCAAAATAAGAATTTGGAAAATGAAATCCACAATATAACATTCTGTCATTGTGTAGACGAAGGAGACAAAGACTCTCGGGTGGATCTCACAAAGTTCTCAGAAACAAAGCATTAGTTTACATAAGCAATAATCTGCAGTCTGAGATGATCCAACATCACGATTTCAAGCTTTGTACAGGTGTTTGTTGAAGGCTTCTATAAGCATCCCAAGGATAAAGGGGTACGCAACTTCATCAGCACACAAAATATGGCATTATGGGTGAAAACGTACAACACAAAAATTGCACTGAACGGCCCTGGGCTTCCCTAAGACCCACCTCTTCATACATTTCCATATTATTTATTTAAATTTCTGCTTGTGGTTTTTTGAACAAATGCTGATTGGGCTGTCTTGATTTGTATTTCCCTTTTTGGGGTTCGATAAAAAAAAAAAAACTGGATCGATTTCCAACAAACAACGCAAAGCACACACGCTGTACTATATGCCAACTTTACACCCAAATTTGGCATCAATCCATCCAGTGGTTTTGAGATACATTTTAGCATAAATTTTTGGGGGGAATTTGAATACTTTTTCTTTACTTTATTATTGCTTTAATAAAACATATACTGTGACCAAAAATACCTCATTCAGTAATATACCATGAAGCTAAATATTTTACCAATGGAAAAACATAACATAAAATACAGTTTGTGAAAAACAGTAAGAAGCCAACAATTTTAAAACAAATTAATATGCAACCCCAAAGACTAATTTAGAGTTAATGGAACATACATGTGTGAGTAACCTGTGAAATATTGTAGGGAATGAGCCATTCCTAGAATTATTGGAAGGTAATCCCAGAATTAGACTCTGCAACAGAGAAAGATTTCCCTGGTGTCTGAATATTTTAAGGCCCTCGTATCAACAAGGGTAATTTGGTCTCCACTAAGAAGTTTAAACATTATCTTAAAATCGCATTTTAGGTGCCAGGTAATGTTGATGTAAGACCAGTGCTCAGAGCAGGCAGCCTAGAGTGAAATGACCCAGGCTTCAAAATACCGCCCATGAAGGGAGACACAATGATTGCTCTGCGGTCAGACCTATGTTATCCTTGACACCAAGAAGCCTGCAAAGTGAAAGGCAGGTTATAATGGACAGCATTCAACTTCAGAAACCCCACCAGGAACAGAGTATCACCCAATATCATATGTGACAGTAATAAGGCAAGCACTGTGTATTCAAAGGACTCCACAACGATACAGCTTCTGATTTTATGAAGAAGCCAAAGCCAAAAGTGAGCCGGCTTGGCCTGTTTGGGCACATGAGCCTAGAGAGAAGGTCTAGAATCCAGAAGGAAGCCCAGAAAGCGAAGCAGGACACTAATTGTGGTGTAATGACAACCATTGCCGAAACAGGCAACCAAGATTGGGTTAGTGAATCAGATGTATTGTGCCCAAACAACAGTAACACTGTCCTTAGAGTATTACATGTAAGGCTCTCTTGAACCTCCCACTCTCATAACGGTAAGGCAGGTCCAAAAGTGGTGGACAGCCTCTGATGATGACAATCAAAGATGAAGGTGAGTTAGATTGGCATGCATGTGGGCAGAGATGCTGTGTCCATCAACTAGATCTCTCAGGAAATCCATATTAAAATGAATTAATAAATGTAAAAGGATTGACCCATGTGCCATGTGGGGGGAAGGGTGGAGGAACCCATCTGAACAGTATGAAATCTACTGGCAAGGAAAGATTTAAACCACTTTACGACCACACCCCAATGCCAATCTGCTCGGTTAAGATGAACACGAGTGGCTCATGGTTAATTAGATATAATTGTAAGCAATCTAGCTACACCAGCAAGTAAGAGCCACCACCATAGGTAATGTAGAGGATGCCAATGGCCCAGTCTTGCACACACCACTATGCCGGAACCCTGAAGGAACATCACGAAAGTACGGCACAACCAAATCACCTGAAATTCCAGTGATTTGGGATTTGGCAGAATAAGTTTGCACGTGCCTATTTATGATATGCCTCTGATTCTTACCTGCCGTGTGCTCTTCAAGAGGAAGTCAGTAATTTGTTATATTGAATTATTTCTGCAGTCCGTACTGGACATTGTGACATTGCAACTATATTGGATGTCAGAAAAAAAAAGTTACAGACGCTGAAGTGGCTTTTTGGAATAATGCTGCTTTTGATAACACTGCCCTCCATGGTCAGCGTTTAAACACTACTGCATGTTGGAGATTTAACAGGGAAAAGACAGTTACAAACAGCTAATATTGTGCTGTCCCTGCAGTATGTTGGATGAGTTCTTTATTGAAAAAAGAAGGTACTTGTATAGTATTACAAAGGTAGCGGGCGCCCCTCTCTCGCAAGAACAGACATGATAACCTGTTCAGTGGTTATTAACCACTTGAGAGTTCGCAGCCACTGCTTTTACTCACTGTGCCTTTCACAGATGGGAAATATACATTTGCATATCAGTCTTTGTCCTGCCCAGGGGCAGTCCAGCACCGAAATACAATGGCAACTCCAATCTGAACGAGAGTACCACCAGCAACCCCATACACGTGTTTCACCCTTGTTGGGGATCATCAGTGAGGTGAAGCTGATGCCTCTCTAAGCACAGTGAGAGGGAGACCACGTCTGGTTGCCCCCAGGAGACCTAGGGTTACCAATCCCAGGTTCCTTAACAAATAGTTTTACAAAGGTAGCGGGCGCCCCTCTCTCGCAAGAACAGACATGATAACCTGTTCAGTGGTTATTAACCACTTGAGAGTTCGCAGCCACTGCTTTTACTCACTGTGCCTTTCACAGATGGGAAATATCAATTTGCATATCAGTCTTTGTCCTGCCCAGGGGCAGTCCAGCACCGAAATACAATGGCAACTCCAATCTGAACGAGAGTACCACCAGCAACCCCATACACGTGTTTCACCCTTGTTGGGGATCATCAGTGAGGTGAAGCTGATGCCTCTCTAAGCACAGTGAGAGGGAGACCACGTCTGGTTGCCCCCAGGAGACCTAGGGTTACCAATCCCAGGTTCCTTAACAAATAGTTTTACAAAGGTAGCGGGCGCCCCTCTCTCGCAAGAACAGACATGATAACCTGTTCAGTGGTTATTAACCACTTGAGAGTTCGCAGCCACTGCTTTTACTCACTGTGCCTTTCACAGATGGGAAATATCCATTTGCATATCAGTCTTTGTCCTGCCCAGGGGCAGTCCAGCACCGAAATACAATGGCAACTCCAATCTGAACGAGAGTACCACCAGCAACCCCATACACGTGTTTCACCCTTGTTGGGGATCATCAGTGAGGTGAAGCTGATGCCTCTCTAAGCACAGTGAGACCTAGGGTTACCAATCCCAGGTTCCTTAACTCTCACTGTGCTTAGAGAGGCATCAGCTTCACCTCACTGATGATCCCCAACAAGGGTGAAACACGTGTATGGGGTTGCTGGTGGTACTCTCGTTCAGATTGGAATTGCCATTGTATTTCGGTGCTGGACTGCCCCTGGGCAGGACAAAGACTGATATGCAAATTGATATTTCCCATCTGTGAAAGGCACAGTGAGTAAAAGCAGTGGCTGCGAACTCTCAAGTGGTTAATAACCACTGAACAGGTTATCATGTCTGTTCTTGCGAGAGAGGGGCGCCCGCTACCTTTGTAAAAGTACTTGTATAGTACCCCAGCACTAACTTTTGTTAAAGAGGCCAGAAGACATGGTGCAGATATTGTGGGGAATATTTTGAGCTGAAACATATTCTCACTTTTTTTTATGTTGTCCTGTTATTTCCTGCATGTGGATTTTCTGATATTGTGGTGGATAAACCACTGAGTATCATAACTGAATATGAGCTGCTGGTTTGGTACATATAGGTTATTAACTGAATATGAGATGCTAGTTTGGTACATATAGGTTATTAACTGAATATGAGATGCTAGTTTGGTACATATAGGTTATTAACTGAATATGAGATGCTAGTTTGGTACATATAGGTTATTAACTGAATATGAGATGCTTGTTTGGTACATATAGGTTATTAACTGAATATGAGCTGCTGGTTTGGTACATATAGGTTATTATCACCATTACAGTATGCCAATTTAACCTCCATCATAATATAGCCGACGGACTATAATGTCCCTGTTCGGTAATATTGATTATAACCGCAAAAGTTGGTTCAGATCCATATTTGAAGGGAATTATTTAACTTTCACACATTATAGAAAATAAATCATGCTTTTTCCAGCATTATCATAAATAGGGACTTTTAAAACCATTGTGCGCTATGCTGATATGCTTTCATACGGCTTGAAATCACCACCAGAGTAGTTTCAGAGTGCCTACGCTTGTCTGTGGAGTGGTGCATTGAGCCCCCGCCTGGGGAACCCGTCCTCTGCTGGAGGAAATGAAATGAGTGTGGGGAAGATAAGAGGATGGGAAAGCGGGAAAAAGATGCTACAAGCAAAGCGACGGAGGGATGCAGTGGAGCAAGAATGTTTTGCGATAGCAAGATTACATGGCAGGCCTGTTAGGTGGACTATAGCTCTGCATAAGGGAGGATTTTGTATCCGATGCAGATGTGGAGAATTGTAACTTAGAACACAGTGTAATGCTGGATACATGAAGTGGCTGACTATGTGCTTAGCCAATCCTTGAGGTTTGGTGGCTTATTTGCCCGGTCATCTCAACATGTTGTACGGCAGGTAAAACTCCAGAATATAAATTCTGTGACTGCCAAGCTAGAACCAAGCGTGGCGCAGTAAAGACTAGGCCATGCATGATGGCAAATGTTGCTGTGCAATTGTATTTGAGGAGATTATGAGAGGTAAGACGGTGCAAGATAAGGCTGTTCCAACATGGCCTGTCATCCCCTGGCATCGATTGCAATGGAAGGGAGATCTGCGGAACCCCTTCCAGATAGAACCTGATTCTCAGAGCGGGTCGCGGTTCTTTGTCCTCTGGCCCCTCCCAGTTGCTTACAGACTAGCACAGTATGGATTCATTCAATGAACCCGTTTATCCTTCCAGCCTATTGGCTGTTGCAGATGTGGCATGTTGCAAGAAGGAAATACAAAGTATTGCCAGCTGTCAAACGCTTCATTAATCCGGTCCGAGTGAAAAAGACACAGGCGACAATAGTTTCTGTCAAGCCGCTCCAAGCATTGTTCCAAGAGCTTCTCTCGGCCCATTGTTTCTCTCGGCCGCAGCACCGGGCCCGCTTGGCTGCAGAGCGGATGCTTTCAAGGTACATTGCACTATCTCTATGAAGCTGTTGGAAGGCATGAAATAGTTTGCATGCCTAAAGCAGAGACATTGTTCCAGAGAGGCGGTTCATAATGAGATTTAATGAGCAGTCGATATACATCCAGCACATGTTAGATGAAACAGAGCTGGCAATGAATACTGGAGGGAAAATGCACACGGATGTATCCAGAAAAGGCAGTCAGGCAAGGCATAGCACCCAAAATGAATGCAAAGAGCCTTGCTTAGCAAGATCACTATGCAGCTGTGTTCATCTGGAAACCGCGCTTTCGGTCCTGCAAGTTCCTTTTACACTGTGTTATATTACGGCACTTGCGGCAGGGTCAGTTCAGTTGTGAACCAAGGGTAGTAATACATTTTTCACACAGCCCATTGTGACAAATTCTTTCTTTTTCTAAGCACTGTAAAGAAAGGTGTCAGTGTCACCAAATGTACGGTACTTCATTGATCAATTTCAGAAAGATGAAGGTATAACATGGCCCACGTGGGTTCAATCCTGCGAACAGCAGGCTGAAGACAGGTGGCTGGGAAAGTGCTTAACCCACTTAGCTATCTCGGCAGTGGCACAATTGGCAGAAAGCACTGGCTTGTTAAATGAAGGCCTAAGGCGGAAGCCTGGTGTCCCCTGACAAAGACAAGAGGCATACGTCCCATCAGGCTTCCTACATCAGAAAAGACAGCTGTCTTCCAACCCGCTACCTATTTGAGAAATCATTTTGCTCTCAAATATCCATCTCCCCAAACAAATTCATGCTGTTGCCCAGCTGATGACATCATCACCTGCTTTAGATACTTTGAACTCAGTCAGCCGAATGCTTAGCACGGTGATTGGGTGTTGTTCCCAGGTGCTTGCTCTCTCTGAAACCTCTAATTACACAGATGAGAGGATTATGGACGGGGTGAGTAAGGTGAGTAGGACGCATCATGGTAAGGCATTTTAGAGTGAGCAGAACAGCGTGCGGACTGTGGGGAGTGAAGAACAGCTCAGTCAGTGTTAGCGTCACTCCAAAAAGCTGCAACCATACGCGTCGCCCTTTAGGAATCTACACTCTTGGACAGTCAGCGCTTGATATGAATGCTAAAGCTCAGCCTTCACGGAAAGACTGTAGCTCACCTGGGTCTCCTTGAATTCTAAAAAAACTGCTTGGCAAGTGCATTCATGGATTATGATCGAAGAATCCTAACTCCAGCTGACAGTTTCGTCCAAAAGCTTGTGAGCACTGAGCAATGCTTTGAGAGACTTAGCTCAGCTGTCCAAAGGTCAGAAAGTCGGGATGGCCTTCCACTTGAGCTACGAATGAACCAGGACATGCGATGGCTTTTCATAAAATGCATAAGTATGTTGGTCTTTTAAATACTTACGCTAACCAATGACAACCCCTCTGGCGTCAGGGCCCCTTTACTGAGATGGCCTTTCACTCTGATTCTGCAAAGAGAACCTACAATGATTCCATGAGCCCACGAGCACAGATACATAAAGCACGTAAAAAGTGCAAAAATGCTGCTCCCCCCATTATGAATCCCGTGAGATAGCCGCGGAAAAGATTGGCGGTGAGCTGAGACCTTGTCCACCACACGGAAAAGGGAATCACGCACGCTAACATAGCACCCTCGGCAGCGAAAAGTAGCAAATGATGTTTTCAATATCCCCACACAAAGCGCACAAATTCAGCACATCACTCATCAAAAGATATCCACAGCTGGCAATCGTTAAAAAGACGAAAACATATTACAAACACACATCAGAGATGTATCTGCACTGCATGCGGTTTGGCTCAAGCGGTCAAATTTGGCGGTTGGTCTGCATGTCAAGCAGCAAACACGTCTCTCCAACGGTCCGCTGGCCCAGGCGGAGGCGGCCATTGAAAGGGACTCTTTTGCTGTAAACGGCGCTGTTTCCTCTCAGGCCGGGACGCAGTGGAACCAGTCAACATGAAAGACCCCTCGTTTGCTTTGTTCGCACGCAGGGCGGGGGGCGTGTGGGGGGGGGGGGGACCCGGGGGTCTCAGCTACAACAAAGACGGGGAATGCTTTTCTGAATCCCGCTTCGCTTTGCTCGTGTGCGCAGGCCTCCTCCCGACCTCCCGAGAAGCAGCCGTGTATTTATTTTAAGATAATTTTATTTTGACATATGCGAGCGACAGTGGCCCCGAAACCGCCTCAGCGATATTACCACTGGTGGTAACGTGTATCTAGAAGCTTAGAAAAGTCCGGACAGAATAACGGGGCATGTTGTCAGACGGAAAGCAGGAAAGGCCAAAAGACACTTACCTCCCCGGTACCCGTCTGCAGAATTTTCAGGCCAGTCACCTTTTCCAGCTTTTCCTTGTGGTCAGCTGTAACACAAAGACAGATCACACACCTTCAGTAAACATGGACTATTCATGAGTAAATATTATTATACATTTGTATAGCACAAACCTAGTTTGGGAGCAACAGAGGGCTCTGAAGGTCATGGAGCAAAACATTGGGAGTGCGAATTTAACATGTCATCAAGTAAATATTAGTAATAATGATCACAGTACAATATGACGGTATGCTTGTTCATACGACAGGCGGGAGGTTGGCTCAAAGTGTTGTTTGTAGAGCCAGGTCGTCAGTGCTTTCATAAACTGAAGGAGACTTGAAGCAGCCCGATTAGCACCGGAATGGCATCCCGAAGCGTAAAAACAGAGCGAAAGACACGCATAACATCTTTAAATACGTTTTAACAACTTTTTTGGATGTCCATCGAATTTGCAAGGATTTTTTAAGGAAACTGATGGGGAGGATTGCCAATTTGGACGATGCCCAAGAGTATGAAGTACCAGGCCTGTGACATTGCATGCAAGTATGGTCAGAATGTAGCACATGACACACACACACACACACACACACACAACCCCCCCCCCTCAGCAGACCTGAACCCGCTGGGGAAGAGGAGTTTCTTGATTAACTCAGTCTCAAGGTTGAGCTGAGTATATTGACGTGGTAGGACACATCTCATTATACACTGTTGCCACAGGTTGCACTCACAGGCATGCAACAGCATTTCAACAACAGCTGAACAGCCACTCTCGTTTTGCACCAACAGAGAGCAATGTCCCCTTGCTGATGATGGTCAATGTTTATTTTATTTTATTTTATTCAAATTTGTAGAGCGCGCGTCAGCCCGGAGGCATCGCAGCGCTTGTTACAGGCAAAAATCTTAGTTACATAGGGTACAGTAATTACATATAATACAAAAATTACAGTGGACATGTATACAATAGAGATGCAGTATATTTACATGGATTCCTGAGCGTTTTAGTTATTTTGCAAGGTATGAAGTTTTCAACTTCTTGCGAAAAATGGGAAGAGAGTTTTCCGCTCTAATGTCTGCAGGGAGGGCATTCCAGGTCTTGGCTGCAATGTAGGGGAAACTTAGTCCTCCGGCTTTGGCTTTTTTGATGAGTGGGATGCAGATTAGGTTAGAGTATTGCGTCCTGGTAGGACGGGAGGAGGAAGGTTTGAGGATGGTTTCTGATAGATAGGACGGGGCGGAGAGAGAGAGGCATTTGTGAGTGAGGGTGAGGATTTTGAGAGTGATCCGTTCTTTGACCGGGAGCCATTGGGCTGAGTGCCTGGCCTGTGTGATATGCTCTCTTCTTGGGATACTAAGAGCGGCCCGAAGAGCATTGTTCTGCGTGACTTGTAGTCTGTTTATGTTTTTGGCAGATGTGCCGGCTAGGAGTGCATTGCAGTAGTCCAATTTGGCTCCAATGGTTGCTCTAGCTACAGAGAGGCAATTAGGTTTGGAGAGGTAGGGCTTGATGGCATTTATGAGCTTGATGGTGTGTGCGGAAGCAGAAGTGATTGCGCTGACTTGTCTGGTCATGGATAGAGAGGAGTCAAGGTATACTCCCAAGGTCTTTACGGCTGTGGATACGGGGATGATGGAGTTGTCAATGGAGAAGTTGGCGTATAGTTTGTCAAGTTTGTCTAGGGTGTTCTGTTGACCTAGTATCATGATTTCAGTCTTGTCACCATTGAGGCAGAGGCCATTAATTGCCATCCATGCCTTTATGATGGAGTAGATTGTGTGGAGTGCCTTTGCGTCTTCGTTGTATGATCCTGAAAGGGGTAGAAGTACTTGTGTGTCGTCCGCGTAGTTCGTGTATGTAATGCCGTATGAGGCAAGTTTGTCAAAGAGGGGCTTGGTGAACAAGTTATAGAGTGTGGGTGCAGTGCAGGATCCTTGAGGGACCCCGCAGTGTGTTGTCGTGGGAGTGCGGTTGGTGATGCCTGAGAAGACTTTCATGGCTCTTCCTTCTAGGAAGGAAGAGATCCAGAGGGCTGCTTCTTTGGAGAAGTTGGCTGAGTGTGTGAGGTGTGAGGTGAGGGTCTTGTGATCAACCAGATCGAAAGCGGCTGAGAGATTTAAAAGGAGCAGAAGAATAGGCTTGCCTTTGTCCATGATTTGGGTGATCTGATTCTTCAGATCTACCAGGGCTGTTTCTGTGCCATGTCCTTTCCGGAAGCCTGATTGCCTAGTCCCGAGGATGGAGTGGGTTTCCAGAAAGTGTTGGATTTGGCAGTGTGCGGCTTTGTCCAGTAATTTAAGCAAAAAAGGCACTGTGGTTATTGGTCTGTAGTTGTTAGGTTGTAGGGGGTCGAGAGTAGGTTTTTTTAGGAGAGGCCGGACCCATGCCTCTTTGAGGTTAGCTGGAATGATGCCTGTTTTAAAGGACGCATTGATGAATGCCGTGAAGAGCGGCGCAAAGCAGTCTGCGCAGTCCTTGACTAGTTTGGGTGGGCAGATGTCGCCTTTACAGGGGGAGGGTTTGAGGTTTTTTAGTAGGTTAATAACTTCTGATTCAGTGATGTCTCTGAAGGAGAAATCAGGTATGGTGCGCTTGGAAGAGGTGGGTGGGGTGTTGCTAGGTTTAGATCCTGTCTGTTGAGGAAGTGCTTTGCAGTGGTCTTTGATTTTTTTTTGGAGAAGGTCAATTTTGTGTAGCATGGCAGCTTAAATGCTGGTACACCAAGCTTCATTTTTGATTATTTCGTCCGGTGTATTAGGGGGGGAGATGAGCTCATTAAAAATGGCGAAGATCTCTTTGGAGTGTGATTTGGCATTGGAGATTCGTGTGTTGAAAGCTTTGGCTTTGGCATCGGTGATAGCTGTCTTGTACTGGTGGGAGATTAAATTGAATTTGTTTTTGGTATTGGTGCAGGGGTCAGATTGCCAGTTTTTTAGTGCTGCTCTTTTGTGGGACCGCATAGAATGCAGCTCTTCTGTAAACCATGAGTTGGTGTGTAGGGATTTCTTCTCTTTTTTCCATTCAAGTGGTGCTATTTCATTGATAGCTTTGGTGAGGACATCTTTGTAGATGTCTGCTAGGATGTTGGGGTCATTAGCGAATGGAGGAGCTAACTCAGGGGTATTGAGGTATGGGCGCAGGTTCTCCTCTATGAGTTTTTTAGAGCTTCTGACTTGTGCAGCATTAGCAGGGGTCAAAGTTTTGTGGTTTTTGGTGATAGGAATAGAGAACTCGATGCAGTTGTGGTCCGTCCATGGCAGTGAGAAGTTGGAGGTGATAGTGGAGAGGCAGTTAAGGTCTGCAATCCAGTCAAGGATGCGGCCTTTGATGTGAGTAGGACTTTCTATTTTTTGGGTGAAGCCCAGGTCAATGAGTTCCTTGGTGAGGGAGGCTGCCGATTTGTCCTTGGAGTCGTTGAGACCGAGATTGAAGTCACCTAGTAGAAGGGTTTTGGTGGAGCTTTTGATATTGTTGCTGATGATGTGAATGATGTTGTCCTGGGAGTCTAGGGTGTTGCCTGGGGGGCGGTATAGTAGGTGAATGTTGATGGTGCTGTTGGGTGACAGTGTGAGTTTGGCCGATAAGAGGTCAGAGTTATTGGTCGGGGGGTGACTGACAGGTCGGAGCTGGAGGTTCTCTTTGTAGATGAGTGCTACTCCGCCTCCTGTTCGATCTGGCCTATCCTGTCTGAGTATGGAGAAGCCAGGTGGTAGTGCAAGTGTAACGGCTGGGCCTGATGCTTCATGTAACCATGTTTAAGTGATGGCTAATAGTTCAATGTTATTGTTGTTAATGTTATTATTGGTCAACACTGTGTTTTCTCTCTGTGACACTAACACAGGGGTCAACATCCCCAGGTTTGGGATGCGACAGGGAAGGATTATTAAATCTGCCCTACAGTTCCCCCAGCCAGCGCACCAGGTTTGCTATTATCCTACCAGGTCCCTGCAACAACAGCCTCTTCATCCTCTTCATACTTCACGTCATTGATGATGGGCCATGTCTCATGGGGTGGAAATCGTCATGGTGGAGGACTAGAGGACAGGAATGTGTCATTCAGTGAGCGAATGGATGGCAGAGATCACACGCCTCAGCTCCCTTTGCATGCGCGCAGACCACGCTCTGGTGTTGGCATGCCTTAGGTGCCTTGATATAATCCCCTGCCCATCAAGATTGTGGAGTTAGAGATGGTGGAGTTATGATATATATGGTATGATATTTTATTTGTATCGCGCTCGTACACAAGTGTTTCAGAGCGCGACTAGGCAAGGGAGCGGAACAGGGGAGAACACAACACAACAGTTTACAGGTTCGAAAAAAACTGTAAACTGCAGGACTGTAGTGTACTAGGAAGCCAACGAGAAACACCTTCATGATAATACGCAGTGGATGGGTGATGGTGACAGATAGTTGGCACCTCTTCACTAACTTTTTTGATTGCATTATAATTATAATTGGTTATTTATAACAAGCTTAATACCCAGAGGTTTCTAAGTGCGAGCGCATTGCCCCTGAGCTATCCTCCCAAGACTCCAGGAGTCCCTATGCATTCCACTGCCACAACAGGATTCAGGCGAATGTCTTATTAGAATTATTAGAATGTGTAGCTTTTGTAAAGATAACTGTACCTGTTTATGTGGTCCCTCAATAGACCTGCACATGGTGCACTGGCTACCAAATATACATACAGAGACTGTACAATCAGATCGAACGGCTCTCTGATTCCTGAAGCGGGACTCTTCTGCTCAAATCTCTACTCTCATATGAATCTTTTTTCTTCAACTGCCAAAATATGACACCAAACTACATTAAACAAAGTTTAACATCTAATTTTATGGATAATCTTTGTTTTTAATTTTGTTGTAGTATGTTTTGATCTTTTCAATGTATGTTGCTTATTTTTTTTAAACGAAGTAAGATAGGAGAAAATGAAAACGACTTAAACAGCCCCTCTCGAAAAATGGAATTAAATATGTTGGCTGCTTCTCTTAAAATAAGTGTTACCACAACAACACTTTCAGCATTTTCCCTGGCTAATAATGTACCCAGCATATCCACGCTGCTGGGCAATGCTGACCCTGCTTTCAGGGACGTGAATTCTAGAACCCACAGACCGTAGGATGCTGTGCGGAGAGAGTCTTGGCCTTTTGTGTGCGAGTACAAGACTGTCACTGTGGGAAGAGGACTCACGCACTGGAGGGGCACACTTTTGCTTCTGATGGCGATATCATTTACCAGGGTTCCGTGAGCGTTCACCCTGATTTTCACTTGTTTGGGGTTGCGGGTAATCAGTGTCATACACATCCCTGTGTCAGAACCACATGTGTCTGAGGGGGGCTGTTGTACCCAGCAAATGGGTGGCTGAGGTCTTACACCTCCTAACGGTTGCTTAGGCTAGGACCTAGAGAATGGTGGCAACACGGGGGCATTCCTCCTGCCCCCCCACCACTACCTCCATATGGACTCCTGGAGCTGCCTTGCACCATAATTGGGTTAAGTGCCTCCTATACTTGACATATGTGCTACTCGCGGCATAGCCCTCTCCTACACCAGTCTATCATCAGCTTTCTGTTACTCCTCTACCACTCTCTCACCTGCATTCACTTCTCCCTGTAATCCACTCCCTCTCACCCCCATCATCAACACCACTGGTATCACCGGTGCCACCATCAGCCCCAAGGGCACCTGTTGGGGGCGATAGACAGATTGTCTGTATGCCTCCCCACACCTATCATGTCATATAGCTGTACGGTGTCCAGTCAACTCGTCGAAAAAAAACTGGTCGACTGCAATTTGGTCGACGCAATTTGGTCGAAAACCAAATGGTCGAATTTTTTTTTTTATTTATATATTTATTTTTCGGGTTTTCGTTTAGTTAAAAAAGGGGTTTTTAGAGAAAAAAAGGGTGTTGGGGGGTGGACCCCCCCCAAAAAAAAAAAAAGGGTTAAAATAAAAACAAAAAAAAAATTCGACCATTTGGTTTTCGACCAAATTGGTTCGACCATTTGTCTGGTCGACCAATTTTTTTCGACGAAATGTCTGGCAACCTAGCTGTACCTCTCCCTATTCAGATTCAAGGCATGAAGGCAACAGATCCACGTCCTCCTATGTCCCTGCACCAAGAACCCGGTGCTTGCTGATCACCGGCTCTGCATCATCAGTCGCCCGCCTGCCATTTTCCTCACATTAAAAAGACAAATGCAGCAAAAGTTTTCCTAACAAAAGATTTACCCAACAAAGTTCAGAAAAACAGGACTGCCAAAACAAAATGGTCTCCCAAACCAAATTGGCTGTACAAGATAAAATGATTACACAAATTAAGGAAAAAGTACTATTTCCCTTCAAAAATAACAAACGTTACACACACCAAAAAGCATGTACAACACACAATCCTCCTCTTTAGAAACAATACAAATGTCTGCCCGATGTCGCTCCAAAAACTTGACAGCTCCTTCTACTGTAGCATGTGCACAAGCCCTGTTTCAGCTTCTTGCAGCCAAACGCTATCCACAAAGGAAACAGGAAGTTGTAGGTTGCTTATATAGGTATCCAAACTTGCTTTACGCCTTAAAACGGTATCCAGTGATTAAGTTGCCTGGGAAACGGTCCGCAGGGGGTGACATTACCCCAAATTTACACTCCCACAAAAATCAAGAACTTTCCCCAAATATTGTAAGACTGGAGTTGGAACAATTTTAGTCATCCTAGAATATGTGGGGGAAGGCTTTTACGGGTGCAGGGAAAAAAGTCGTCTGCCTAGCCACTTTTTCCCAGGGGAGATTTTCTCGTGGAACCCTTAGAACTTGCCAGAATCCTCACAAGATTATTCAAATCTCAACTGAACATCAGGACCGCAGAGAATCCTTGCACGAGCACAGAATCTGGATAAGGGCTTACCGATCTCAACAGAAAAGTGTGGATGGCACGATTCACCTACGGGCCTTCGTAGATGCACCCAAGTCCAGCAGGTAAACTCACACGGATTTGCAGATTTGCAGAAGGGTTTTCAGGAGATTTGCCCAGGACTTCTGGGAGAGCCTTGACAAAAACACTTACTGCCCGATTCATGGAATATTTGCCCGGTTCAAAGTGAATTTGCACTGCTGAAATGTGACTTTGCACTGCCGACACAAACCCTGATTCCTGGAACCGTGCAAAGTGTCTTTTTGCCGTGCAAAGTCCGGACAAAGTCATTTTGTATTGCAAAAATGACTATGCGCTGGCTTTGGCCCAACTTTGCCCAGCAATAATAATCTTTGCACGGTTCCATGAATCAGGGTTTGTGTCGGCAGTGCAAAGTCACTTTTCAGCATTGCAAATTCACTTTGTACCGGGCAAATATTCTATAAATCGGGCCCTTAGTGGTTTCAATTAAAAAAAATAAAATAACTATTGACACCCATTACCCAATCTTTTCAAATAATGTAATATATTTATTTGGAAACATGTAAATTACAGTGTAAATAATCAAGTGCATCACTAAGGTGATCTCTATGCACTCAGGGAAGATGACAGGAAGGAAAACCAGAAGTATTCCCAGCCTTCATCCTGAATGTTCCGAACAGAGAGTAGAAGAGAGTTCCAAGTGTGAGTGGCTTGACGAAAAATGCCTGCGTTATATTTGCTAGAGTTTAGAAGCTTAAGTGGATAATACATGTCACCCGTGAGTTCTCCACTATATGCAGTACCGGGCAGCTGGCTGGGTGCTTCCTGCATGCATGAAACTCTAACGTGACATGCTATCTTGTTAACATGTATGTTATAGGGGCTCTAACTACTGAAAAGGGCTTTGTGAGTGAATGCCAAATCTGTCTTCATAATCTTCAGAAATCTACTGTTATTAGAAAACATATTAGGAAAACTCCATTAATAATGTATTTGTCAGTACCTGTTGATCCTCTTTGCGCTTGTGACTTCTGCCAAAAAATGGATCTCCTGTATTTTGAAATACATCTTTATAATTATAATTGTTCTTTTATAATGCGCTTAATACCAGCAAGTGGTTTCTAAGCACGGGATCGGGATTCGAACCTGTGTTGTGCTGCATTGTCTTGCTTCCATCTTATACAAGGACCATTTAACCCAGGATTAAGTGAAGTAATTCTAGCTGCTGCTCGCTAATAGAGCTTTTGGCCCCAGCGAAGAGAGCAGCAAGTTGGGTAAAGGCCAGGCATTTCATAACGGCATGTCAAATACAGTGATTGGCTGTCTTGCTCTCAGCCTTCCAGAGAATGTACTGTTTGTTCATGATGCACGCCTTTTTCTAGAAACCAGGGGCTCCCGGGTGACGTCACACACATTCCATCAGAGTGTCGCTGGAGTTGAATGTAGTCACTAGGGGCCCCAAGCTGGGCAGCAGAGATCATAGTTCTTCTGTATGTAAAGCCATGTGATGGGACATGTTCTGTATGCACTTGACTTGTGTCCCTGCCTCGCACATGCCCTGATTTGTCACGTGTTCAGGGTAGTTATGTCGCTGCAAGTTGTGAGTTGGCAAGTAAAAAGGCCCAATACAGAAAACAATTGCAATGTGATGTCTCCTGCCTTTCGCCCATTCTTCCTGGCTGTGTGCCCCCAAAGCTCCAGCTCCGCTAACAGGCCACCCTACTCTACATGCTCTGACTATAGAACTGGGCGGAGCACCACGAGCCATGGCAGCCAACAGCTCTGTCATTTCAAACGAAGCTAACGGTTGTCATAGCTCCGCTGTCAGCACACGAGTTGAGAGAACCGTGCCTGCACCGTAAGGACTCAGAAATCGGCAGCCTTACTTCCGCTCGAAGTCAGTGATGCAAATGGAAAAAATTTGGAAGGGAATCTCACAAGCGGGAGGCAGAGTTTTGACCAGGCGGAGTTCAGAGGGAAGCAGAGCTGGCAGTTTACCAGGCTGGCTACTCTAGGGTGACCAGATGTCCCGTTTTTTTCGGGACAGTCCGGGGAAATCGCTCTCCATCTCGGGGTCCGCGGTTTGCATGGTTGGGTGGCTACGGTAATAAAAATTTTATTTGTTTTACTCAACACTTTCAGAATTTTGAATTCCTTTCAGGTACAAGTCACAACTCTTACTGACTGTGCCACAGAGACCGGCTTGGAAATGTGTGTACAGCAAGCCATGTTAGATCAATTAGAGCAAACCCCTGTTTTGAATTAACATGCCAAGATTCACAGACAAAACTGCACAAATGAGATCATATACAGTTTATAGAAAGGAAAAGTGCTGGAAATATGATTGGGTTGTGGTTGTGTGGGTGTGTTGGGGGAGGGGCAGTAATTGGTGGGCTGTGATGGGGTAGTCCCTCTTTTATGTTATTGGTCGTCCCGGTTTTTCGTTTTGGAAATCTGGTCACCCTATACTTATAGAAAGTACACCACATACAAACCTGTCTACTAGTACCTTAAATAATGGGCGTTAATACACAAGTCAGTTGTTCGTATTCTCTCATATAGATAACACGCTGACTCTGCCTTGCTGGCTTTCGAGTAGCAGGCACGTGGCCAATTGAACTATGCCATCCTCTTTAACTTGCATTGGAATCGTGAAGGGCTGGAGGATCCCAATCTCACTTTTCCCCCTCGTCGTGATAGCAAACGGTTGGGAAATGCAAGAAAAAATTCAACGGTTCCGTTATCACTGCCTACTTTAGACAGTCTCCTCGGGCAAGCTTTCATGGTGTAGCAGATCTTCGCCCAACACCAGGAAATCTCGCTACCTGGCACAGCTGGCCAGGAGCAGTCACTAAGAAGCCTTCACCGCCGTCTCCTTCCATTCGCATTTTCCTTCAGCGAGCTCCCCGGTTGCTAGTCCCCTTCATACGCGGCTTTACATGGACATTACTGCGCACACGCCGAGTACATGGCTCATTTATTTTATGGGCTTCTATTTTTGGACATGTCGTGCTGGTAGGCGGCAACCAAAGAGGATTCAAAGAGGATATGAGTGACTCTCCAAGGAGTCATCCTGCTGTGACATACGTAGGGAAACCGGAGCCAGAGCAGCACTCATGGCGCCAATGTGCTGTGTGCGGCTCCGCCCCCCACTCCATACCGAAGCACAGAAAGCGCTTTTTAAAAAACAGTTTCTTTTACAATCGTCAATCGCTTTGGGACTGAGGCGTGCCGGTTCCTGAGATCTGGCTACACATCTGATGCCGGATCTCGGCTCTGGAGAGAGCCGGCCTGTTGGCTAGAGCTGCTCGGAATGAGTCATTGTCAAAATGATTGTACATTAACGAGTCACGGCATCTACCCCGACTACGACTCTCAATGAATGTGAAATGACAGCTGCGAAGAAAGGAATTAAAGGTCAATGGCTCCCTAATGGCAACATCTACAAAATATACAGAACCAAAAAATACTGCTACAGTGCTACAAACATCAAACCAATGATCGACAACACCCAGCCATGCCAGCCTTGTCCTGCCCTTCAAGGAATAGCTCAAAGAGAAAGACAAACCAAACACACATGACTACCTCAGACTTTCAACAAGTACTTGACCCCAGCAGTAAACTCTTCGGAGGTCGTGAGGCTAGGAGGCGAAAATCTACCTCGAAAGTACAGAATATTCCGGAAGGTATGTGAATAATAGTCAAACAGACCTGTATCGCAGGTCTAATTTATTGCATGGATATGATGGCAAAAAACAGGAACCCAGTGATTCCTTGGGAAAACCAGGGTGCCACTGTGTCCTTCTGCAAGGTATTAGAAGGGAGCACAGGTTTGCTGGCATCCTGGGCATGGCCAGAGCTTCCTTAAGGACTCACACACCAAGTGGCTTAGTGGGGAATCAGAAGATTTTCCAACATTCCCTTGAATATGAAAGGGCTGCATCAGAGCCACTGGCATCAGAGGCTAACCAGGCCAGCAAACGCTTTGGTGCTATTGTTTCAATACATAATCCTTGTTGACGTTTTTGCAAGGACAGGGTTTTTATATTAAGGGGAGGGAGCTCCCAGAAGTTGATGAGTGACATGAAAAGCAGTGCTCTCCTTGCTAATTCGCTTGTACTGAGGGTATGGCCAAAAGTGCAGACACCAGAGAGTGATGAATGGAAAGGTAGGAATTAATCATAGCCACTGGCATTGCCTTGGGCCGCTTCTATTTAATCATTTGTAGCCTGCCTGTGCCATTACAAAAGGGAACTAGCCAAATGGAAACCTGTCATGGCCCTTCCAACAATGGGAGCAGTCAAGCCCAAACTGCTAGACCGGTGCCCTCTGCAGGGGGAACACAAGCCATCACAGAAATGTCACGCGATTGATGTCATCAGTGAGGTGCAGCTTGTTGCCCTCGGCACAGCAAGCACGGGACTCAGATCTGGGCATGACCCCTCCTAATTATGGGCACTCACAATAATCACCAGAAAGTGATGAATGGAAGGTTATGAATTAAACATGAAGAAGGCTGGCACTGCTCTGGCTGGCTTCAGTGCCATTGTGGTTTGAGTACGTCTCTGCCATTAATCAGATGGATGGCAGAGACAGACTTCAGGGGTCAGTATTGGGTCCAAACGGTCTTGCCTCTCCCCTCCACATCAGTGATTCAGTCCGTTCAATACAAGACGGCACTCCTTCCATCACACCTCCCCTGCACACTCAAAGACATGACCACATCTCCACGAATATTACACTTTTTAATTTATCGTCATGCCAGTTTTTTCTCTAAGTGTAGGTGCTACCCATAATTTATTAACTTTGACTTGCTTTGTAGTCGCAACAAATGCAGAGTTTCCTGGATTTCACAGAGAAGAGCGAATTTAAATATTTCATATCCTTTCTTTGAAAGAAAAGTCAGTGTCGGCGGCCCTCAGCACGAATAAACAAAGGCAACATCGACATAAAAACTGCTCTCAGGAAGTGAGACACAAAGGGTCTCTTCGCGCAGAGGAAGTCCTTTAAAATTAAATACGGCTGATGAAGGACCTGTAAAACACCTGAAGAAGCGGAACCTTATGCTGTTCTCAGAAATTCTGCAATAACCAATTTAATTAGTATTTACATTTATCAGAATCATGCTTTGCACTTCAGACTTTATGCCGGATTCCATGTAATTAGGCTCGTGGAAGCGGCGGAATGATCCCGTTTGCAGCACCCGAACTCCTTGCATTAATCTGAAAGAATTCGCAGAAAACACTCCTGCGAGCAAATTACAATGGGGAGCATTTGATGACCTTGCTCTAGTACAAGGCATGGTGGGTGACATGGCCGGCAGCAGGTGTGCGTGGAAGGCATGGTGGTGAGAGGGCTCGCCACAGGAGTGCGTGGAAGGCCTGGTGGCTGACATGGCCGGCAGCAGGTGTGCGTGGACAGGGGTGGACTGGTAATCAAAAGAGGCCCTGGAAATTATTTTCAAAGTGGCCCCATATTACACATTTTCAGCAAGCCCAACCCTTTTCCTATGGGAACATTTGGAAATACCACACAAAAGAGGCACAGGGTGCAGAGGGCTACCAAAAAATCTCCAGAGTTATGTATAGGCCAGTCCAGCCCTGGGCACAAGGAACAGATTCAGCCTAAAAAAGCCCAAACTGTTGGCTCTGCCAATGCGCGTTGTTCTTGTTTCCAACCTAGCATGCGTATTTACAGTTGTGTGTATTTTATGCGCACTCAGTATGTGCATATGTTAAACGCATGTTGCACTTGCAATGCATATGTGGTATATGGGCAACCACGTACCCGCATTTTCCGCCTGTTATGCTAAGGTTGCTCACGTCTGTGGCACCGGCGTACACTGAACTTGCTCCGTATTCTGCAAGCAGCGCAATCTGTGGATGTGCAAACATACGCCAGTTTCACTGACGCGCCTGCATCCGCCAGTGGTGCAGAGTCACACCTTGCTCCGGCCACGTGGGCCACAGATACTTGCAATGAAGTACATGGTGTACATGTGAACATTAGGCCACGCTTCCACACGATGCGCTCTGCATAGCAATGTCATTAGGTCACTATGTCAAAACTCCAGGATTCCAGAATCTATTGCGCTTGAGTTCCCGGCCAAGACCAGGCCCACTTCCTCCAAGCCCCCCAACACTTAGATTTGCTGGTGGGTGTGCTCAGGTTTATTGTGAGGGGCCCTCCACCCCATTCCTGAACCCCAATTAATTGTCAAGCTGAAATGAAAGTCTCCCAGATATATAATGGCACCCAGAGGAGTACACACTGCCTGCAAAGATTAATACTACTTTAAATAAAAATGACATTAACTTTTATTTGAAACACATGTGTAAAATATAAAGGTCATGCCGTGCAAGAAACACAGTAACACATGGATTCCGACCAATATTTAGAAAGAAGGGAAGGAAGAAAAAAGAGACAAAAGAGAGAAACAAGAAAGAAAGGAAGAGAGAAGAAGTAAAGGCAGAAAGAGGAAGTGTGTGAGAAATAAAAAGAGATTAACTAAGAAAGAAAAAAACAAGCAAACAAAGGACTATAGAAGGAATAAAAGGAGGGGAGAAATACACTTCAGGAATGAGAGAAGGAAAGAAAGAAGGCAAGGAAGGGAGGGAGGAAAGAGAGAGGGGAGGGAGGAAGGAAGGAAGGAAGGAAGGAAGGAAGGAAGGAAGGAAGGAAGGAAGGAAGGAAGGAAGGAAGGAAGGAAGGAAGGAAGGAAGGAAGCAGGGAAGGAAGCAAGGAAGGGAGCAAGAAAGCAAGGACGGAGGGAGCAAGGAAAGGAGGACGCAAGGAAGCAGGGAAGGAAGGAAGCAAGGAAGGAAAGAAGGAAGGAAGGAAGGAAGAAGCAAGGAAGGAAGCAAGGAAGGAAGCAGGAAGGAAGCAAGGAAAGAAGGAAGCAAGGAAGGAAGGAAACAAGGGAGCAAGGAAACAAGGGAGCAAGGAAACAAGGGAGCAAGGAAGCAAGGAAGAGGGAAGCAAGGAAGGGGGAAGCAAGGAAGCAAACAAGGAAAGGAGGACGGAAGGAAGGAAGGAAGGAAGGAAGGAAGGAAGGAAGGAAGGAAGGAAGGAAGGAAGGAAGGAAGGAAGGAAGGAAGGAAGGAAGGAAGGAAGGAAGGAAGGGAGCAAGGAAGGAAGGAAGGAAGGAAGGAAGCAGGGAAGGAAGGAAACAAAGAAGCAAGGAAGGGGGAAGCAAGGACGGGATGAAGCAAGGAAGCAAGGAAGGGAGGAAGCAAGGAAGGGAGCAGGGAAGGAAGGAAAGAAGCAAGGAAGGAACTTCACCCCGGATACTCGGGTGTTCTAGATGCTCCCAACAATAGACTCAGCACTCTGCAATGTGCCGCCAATCCTGGCCCAGCAACTCCCGCACACCAAAGATAACGGCAAGTTCTCCCCAATGAATATTTTCGGGGTGGTGCTTACCAGGGAGGCGGTGAGAGGGCGATGTTATTAGCACCAGGGAGAGAGGAGAGATGAGAAAGGGGTACTTTCAGTGCCCCGTGCTTGCAAAGCCCTGCTCAGAGCAGCCCCTGACCTCCTGCGCACACGCCATGTTCGTAGCCACCAGCATACCTCCCTCGTAGATGCAGTTCAGCAATCCTCCCCAGCATGGCCTGCCTAGCTCGCTGGTCGGAGCAGAGCAGCCAGCCAGCCAGGTCACTCGCAGCGTGCCCCTATCACTTGCCTGGCTGCTGCGCATGTGTGCACTGTGCAGAGACAGGCTGCAAGGCAGGGCACGTGCAGTTCCTGGCCTCATGCGCAGATGCAGTCTGGCTCGTCAGTCCTGGAGGGGGCTGAAGAAAAGACATGCGCAGCACCCGCAGCCAGTTCCATGCGAACGATCCAGTCGGATCTTGTTATTCCTTCTTTATATGTATCCTTCCGAGTTCTGTGAAAAGAGGCCCTTTGACCCGAGGCCTACCGGGGGATGTCCCGGTGTCCCGGTGGGGCAGTCCAGCCCTGTGCGTGGAAGGCATGGTGGTGAGAGGGCTGGCCCCAGGAGTGCGTGGAAGGCTTAGTGGGTGACATGGCTGGCAGCAGGTATGCGTGGAAGGCATGGTGGTGAGAGGGCCGGCCCCAGGAGTGCGTGGAAGGCCTGGTGGGAGACATGGCCGGCAGCAGGTGTGCGTGGAAGGCATGGTGGTGAGAGGGCCAGCCCCAGGAGTGCGTGGAAGGCCTGGTGGGTGACATGGCCGGCAGCAGGTGTGCGTGGAAGGCATGGTGGTGAGAGGGCCGGCCCCAGGAGTGCGTGGAAGGCTTAGTGGGTGACATGGCCGGCAGCAGGTGTGCGTGGAAGGCATGGTGGTGAGAGGGCCGGCCCCAGGAGTGCGTGGAAGGCCTAGTGGGTGACATGGCCGGCAGCAGGTGTGCGTGGAAGGCATGGTGGTGAGAGGGCCAGCCCCAGGAGTGCGTGGAAGGCCTGGTGGGTGACATGGCCGGCAGCAGGTGTGCGTGGAAGGCATGGTGGGTGACAGGACTGGCAAACGGTGTGTATAGAAGGCATGGTGGGTGACGGGGGAGGCACTAAGTGTGTGTAGAATGCATCGCGGGTGACAGGGCGGGCACAAGGTGTGCCTAGAAGGCATGCTGGGTGACGTTGGGCTGGCAACAGGTGTGCATAGAAGGCATGATGGGTGACAAGGCCGGCACAAGGTGTGTATAGAAGGCATGGTATGTGACAGGGCCGGCATCAAGTGTGCGTAGAATGCATGGTGGGGGACATGGCCGGCACAAGATGTGGGTAGACGGCATGATGGGTCACAGGGCTGGCACAGGTTGTGTATAGAAGGCATTATGGGTAACAGGGCCAACACAAAGTGTGCTTAGAAGGCTTGGTGTGTGACAGGGCCAGCACAAAGTGTGCATAGAAGGCATGATTGGTGACAGGGCCGGCACAAGGTGTGTATATAAGGCATGGTGTGTGACAGGGGTGACACCAGGTGTGCGATGGAACATATCAAAATGATGCTTGGGGGCCCTGTTGTACAAGTGGGGACACCTTCCTGAATATGTTAACACAAAAAATGCATGTATCTGGTGTAGTTGAAGGCTTTGCAATGCAAAAGGGCAGTGGAAAAATAGCAAGCAGGGCGGCACAAGGTGTGCATATAAGGCATGATGGGTGGCAGGGCCGGCATACAGTGTTTTTAGGCGGTATGGTGTGTGACAGGGCCGGCAGCCGGTGTGCATAAAAGTCATGAAGGGTGACAGGGGTGGCAGCAGATGTGTATAGAAGGCATGGTGGGTGACAGGTACGGCACAAGGTATGCATATAAGGCATGATGGGTGACAGGGCCGGCACAAGGTGTATGTAGAAGCTATGGTGTGTGACAGGGCCAACAAAAAGTGTGCATAGAAGGCATGAAGGGTGACAGGGCCGGCACAAGGTGTATGTAGAAGGTATGGTGTGTGACAGGGCCAACACAAAGTGTGCATAGAAGGCATGAAGGGTGACAGGGCCAGCACAAGCTGTATGTAGAAGGTATGGTGTGTGACAGGGCCAACACAAAGTGTGCATAGAAGGCATGAAGGGTGACAGGTCCGGCAGCAGGTGTATACAAAAAGCATGATGGGTGACAGGGGTGGCACAAGGTGTGTATAGAAGGCATGGTGTGTGACCGGGGCAGCACCAGGTGTTCATACAAAGCACACTGGGTGACATGGCCAACACAACTTGCGCATAGATGGCATGGCCAGTGACAGGGTCGGCAGAAGGTGTGCGTAAAAGGCATGGTGGGTGAAGTGGCCAACATAATGCGTGCGTAGAAGGCATGGTGGGTGACAAGGCTGGCAAAAGGTGTGTATAGAAGACATGGTGTGTGACAGGGGTGGCACCAGGTGTGCGGAGGAACATATCAAAACAATGCTTTGGGGTCTTGTTGTCTACAGCTGGACCACCTTCCTGGATATGCATGTAAATATGCATTTTTCTGATGTAGTTGAAGGTTTTCTAATGCAAAAGAGCAGTGGAAAAATAGCAAACACGTTGTTGGGGCATAAATGAACAGTTTCACTTGGAGTAGTTTTCTGTTCCCTGAGCTCATTTCTGATCAAACCATCTGTGTATTGTAAGGAATCAATGAATTCTGTGCGATGGAGATAAATTACTTCAACAAGGGGGCACAGCTGTCTGGTGCATCGATCATAATGGATAATATGCTTCTTAAGGTAAATTGCAAAGGGTGAGTTCCCTGGTTCTATCAACTTGTCTGCAATAATTGAACCCCTTTTGGCGATGTGTGTCTCGTTCAAACCATCTGCTAAGTGCAGACATATCAGGGTCTAGAATGTCAGAATATAATAAGAACGTACACATGGGGCTAGTTTGCCGAAACTGCGCTGGTGCACCGGTGCAAAAGCAATTTTTGCACAATATTAACACCAGGGAGAAGTTTGTCAATGCAAACTTTGTCCTAGTGCTATTATGGAATGGCATTAGCAGTAGGGCAAAAGTTGCCCTGGTGAAATAAATGCACTGAAAGAATATGTTCTTGCACTAGGGCAGTTTTTGAACTAATTTTACTGTAATGCAAAATGTCACTTGCCACAGTGCAAAGGCTTTCTAAGGTGGCCCCAATTATTTTTGCACCGAAGTAGTGCAAATGCCATGCAAAAGTGCACTTGCAACGGTGCAAAGTTTCTGTAATGTGAAACATGGTTGGCATATAAAACCACAGCTGCCCTACAGTCTCTTCGTTTACCTTTACTCGTCCATACTGTTGCTCATCTTCTTCTTGTCTTTTTGATTTTGGTTATTGTTTGTCTTCTCCTTGGAAGCTTCCTATGCAATCAAAAGCCTTCCTGTTTAAAATATGTTCCAATGCTGCCTCCAGATCTGTGTCTGATAGCTTGCTATCTTGAATCACAGGCACATGGTCATGGGAGAAATGGAGAGGGAGATGTGGAGGGTGTGTACAATAGGTTTCAATGAAGTGTGACATCTTGAACGGTAAGACCGGGGGAAAATAATACAAATGGAAGCGAGTAAGAAAAAAGAAGGAAATAGACAAAGAAAGAACAAAAGAGAGACTAAGCGAAAGAAAGAAGAAGAGACCAAGAGAAAGAGAAGAAAGAAAGAAAAAGAAAGAAAGAAAGGAAGAAAGGAAGGAAGAAAGGAAGGAAGAAAGGAAGGAAGGAAGAAAGAAAGAAGGAACGAGCCATGTTTGCCTAGTACTAATGTAGAGCAGTCTTTGCACTAGGCCACAATTTTAAAAAATGCATTGCAAGCATCCGTTTTTTTGCAAAAGGACAATGTGTTTTTCTTAAATGTAATTGCACTGGTCCAACGTTTCT
This sequence comes from Ambystoma mexicanum, assembly GCF_040938575.1. NCBI lineage: Eukaryota > Metazoa > Chordata > Amphibia > Caudata > Ambystomatidae > Ambystoma > Ambystoma mexicanum. The sequence continues at coordinate 749,911,781 of NC_090924.1, forward strand.
CTAATACTGCCCCAGGTTCAAATCTACGTCTCGTGAATAGAACGGATCTCTCTATAAACGGGGAGAGGACGTTCCTTGGTGCAAGAAAGACACAGATATATGCACGAAACAGATTTTTAGAAATGTGCTCTTCTTGCAGTACAAGAAAAGCGTGGACTCTTGAAAGGAGTCCACGCAAATGAAATCAGGAGATCTCCAATGGCAGCCTAGACTTCGCTCCGCTGGGCCTTGCTTTAGGAAAACGATGAGGTAGTGAAAGGCTAACCAGGATTCCTTCTCCAATTATTGTGGAATCTGTGGAACAGCTTGTGCACTTGTGTTGGTTGAGCCTTTAACTGTGAGTTCTACACTAAGGTGTCAAAACCCCACTGCCGAAAGGTCCTGACATTGCCTCGAGACTGCATCTTTGCCCCCCCAGAGCGGTCAGGTATAGAAACGGCGATTAAACAATGCTGGGGCCTGGTTTGAGTGAAGCACCAATGGGGACGTCATGGTTTGCTGAATGGGCGGGATCTCAGTGGCTCGACAAGCAGATTCCGGCCAAGCTAACGAGTCAAACATAGTGGGCCTCATTACAACTCTGGCGGTAGCCGTGCCATTAAAAACGGCACGGCTGCTGCCGGGGTTGCATTTTTTCTGGCACCCGCGAATGGGCAAGAACGGGTCATGCCGAGCTCTGCAGACCCGGTAATTGCCCATTTGCGTATGCCGGAATCAAGGGCGTCCCGATCCCTATTCTGCCCCATAGGGCTGAATGGGGATGGGGACATCGGATTCACCGGCACATTCAGAGTTGTGCCGGTGCATCTGACGTGCTCTGCTCGCGGGTGCCTTTACACCCACCAGGAAAAACCTGGCGGGTGAAACGGCACCTAGCAGAGGCCGCAGTATGGAGGTCCGGGTACTACGGTACCAGCATGCTTACCGGTACTGTAGTTCCCGACCGCCATGGTTGTAATGAGGCCCAATGTCTTCATGAGCTCTATGCATCTCTTGAGGGGCCTATCCAATTGGGCAGAAAACCCATGGGGCCTGATTCACAAAGCATTTTTCAATGGGAGAATCAGGCCAGTGATTGTACATAATGTGCAAAAGCATACATGCCCAAACTACCCTTTATGGCGAGAGGAGCTTGCTTTTACGAAAGCATGCAGAGTCAGCCTTTGTACTTCAGATGATAGGAGCTTGACTCACAATAGCGTGCAGAGTAAGCCTTTATACTTCTGATGCTAGGAGCTTGACTCACAATAGCGTTCAGAGTAAGCCTTTATACTTCTGATGATAGGAGCTTGACTCACAAAAGCATGGAGAGCCAGCCTATATACTTCTGATGATAGGGGCTTGACTCACAAAAGCGTGCAGAGGAAGCCTCTATTACCAGCAGGCTGCTTTCCCTGAAGCCCGGTTTGGGCACTGTGGGGAACCATCATTGGGCTCGGGAGGATATCTCAGCAGCAACGTGCTCCCCTTGGAAGCAAGACACAGAGTGACACAGGTTCGATCCCTGGGTCTGTGCTTAGAAACCTATGGGTATTAAGCGCGTTAAAAACAACCTATCATACTATATCATACTACTGGGAGCAGCCCTTTTCTCTCCGCTCACCTCCACCCACGGACTCCTGACCCGCCCTCCCATTCCCAACCTGAAATCCTTTCATAGATACACACATGCACTCCACACACACATACATGCACACACATATGCATTCCCCTACCCGCCTTCTTACCTCGCTGTCTGCCCTGTCACCACAGCCTGAACCGCTTCAGAGTTTCGCAGTAAGTACATGCGTTGTTCCCTGCCAGGCCGCGATTCAGTGAAAGCAGCCTGATAGGTAAATATTTTCAAACAAAGTGGGCAGTTTGTACGCCTGATGATAGGTGCCACGACTCACAAAAGCTTGCAGAAGCAGCCTATATACTTCAGGTGATGGGAGCTTGACTCACAAAAGCATTCAAGGGCAGCCTGTATACTTCCTGTTTTTAGGTACCCAACTTGGAAATGGTTACAGTGTAAGCCTGTACAGATTCTGTAATTGGCGCCTGACTTAGAAAAGCCAGGGATATTTTGCCCCAAATTGACCTCTCTTCGTGCCACTTGCACTATTTCACCCAGTTTATTGGATTTCTGGCAGTCCCTTGCTCACTCAACAAGTGAGTGCAGAAGGCAAGCCACCATATAAAAAATCAATTCACAGGTTAAAATGTTTTAACCATAGTTTTAAACAGTGAGTAGATGTGACAGGTAATTTTCCAAGATATAATGGCCAAAAAGTTGTAGGCTTTACAAAGTGTTCTGAAAGGTAGCTATTAAAATAATAAAATATGTTAGGATCTGTCACAGCCTTTGCCTCTGTATTCACAAAAACAGTTATGTGCCCAATGGAAAATTATGCACACAGTAACACTGATAGATGCACAGCTCAGAAATCGCTTGGTGGCGAAGGTGAACATTGCAGAGACAATGTGCTCATTAATCCTGTTCATGGTGAAAGGCCATCCGTTTTAAACACCAAGCTGAGAGATGGAATGTGTGTTACTTTTCCATCGCCAGTCAGGAGCCATCTCATTTTCCCTGCCAGGATATACAACACCATGAGAATTGATGCCCTGCTGTTCCTAGCACTTGTGCTATCTGGCCTTCTCTCCTCAGCAGTCCTTGCTCTGGACACGGATGTTAATGCTTTTTCTGATTTTTCATGTTATGCCAGTAGTTCCTCACTAGGTTAAATCTGCACTCTGGTGTTGTCTTTATTTGGCAATATTGGTTATTCTCCCCTAGCCCCTAGTATGTCCTTTCTTTGGGTGCAGCGGCCCCAAGGAACAGCCCCTGTAGATACTAAGCCATAGGCAACTTTGAGCCAGTGATATTGAGCTGCCTGTAATACCGAGCCTCTCATAAAGTGTAGTAAATGATAATAATGATCCATTAACAATAGGGTAACATACCAAAACATTGAAGCCAATTTTATCGAACCCCATAAAAGCAAGTTTTTTCATATGCATTTTGGCAAAATATAGGTGGGGGTTGGGTAAGGGGATTAATTATTGTGGGAGAGATTTATGGGGGGGGCTGCAGGGTGTTGTGGGGTTTGATCAAAGGCCCAAACAAACCTAATTGAAGGCCCACTGGAAAAATTACCTGCAGCCTTCAAAAACCTTCCCACTGAAAATGGGCCTATTAAGGCAGACTGTGTGAGTTTCTGAAAGTAACACAAGGAAGGGCTACGTGAGCGGCGAAGCATTGGAAAATGAAAGGCCTATCTTTAATTACAAAAGAAAAGGTCGAATTGAAAAGCAGATTTTTTCAGTGAAACTGCCTCCTATCAAAAGGTGCTGCACTATGACAAATCAGACTTTTCTGCATAAAAAAGAACTGCAGATGATTAACAAATATCGTTTATGAATGACTGAAATAAACAGCTGTGCACTTTCAGCTGCCATATGTAAAACCAATCCTGTGCGCAAAGAAACAAGAATTCCACTGATGCAAAAGAACAAAGGATGATGTTAGAAAATGGAACATGTAAGTTCATTTGAGCCAAGGACAATCTGTGCGTCTCTGGGCAGAATATGCAAATGGCTTCCCCCACTGCAAGCCTGTTGGTCTCCGGATCTGGAAAAGGAATTCCTTTGAAGCTCCTGCATACCAGTTATTTACAACTGCAATAACATGACTAGCTGCCCTGGGTGAGGAAAACTACAAGAACATAGAAGGTTTTAAGATTAAAATTGTGGTCAACTTCAGATAACAAGACCAAGTACCGGATGTCAGTATGGCCTAATTATATTACAGGCCAGAAGTTAACAGTCAGTTGCCTGAGAAGGATCTCCTCAACCCATCAACTTTTAAGAACAAAGAGACTAATGGCTTTTACTAATGGCCTTAGAAAAACATTCAGCCCAGGAGTCTCTGGTCATATGATTGCAGAGAAATGAGAGCTGTGATGTGAAACTGAATATTATATAAGTTAATGATGTGGCCATAGGCTTACATTGGAGAATTGAATGTATTCAGCAATTGATGAACGGTTATAGATACAGACTTGTGTAAAAGGTCATTTTAAATCTAATTTCAAGGTGGCCCAGTAAGGGTGATTTGCATAAATGTCAGAATTTCAGAACTCTGACAACTAGCCACAAAATAATCATTGCTTCCCAGAAAGTGTGAAGAAGCTGAATAGTGGCTAAATGTACCACTTTGGTGGTAAAGTGAGATTACAGTCACTGCTATTGTTTTCATGTACCTGAGAAAGAAACACCAACTGTGCAAGGCAACATGGTGGAAACATGAGAGACGTCTAGATAGATTTGTCACAATGAGTGGAGCACTAATGTATACACATTATGATGATTATTTGTTAATTAGAAATGGTTACCATGTAGGAACCTTTTGTCTCCTCCCTTCCTTATTTCCATAATGTAAGTGTCACCACCCTAGAATCTTTTGGTAGTGAAGGGGTGGAGGGAGAAGGGTAACTGGCCAATCCTGGTTGCAAGATAATACGTTGGCACCTCCTTAGTTTACGTTTTTGGGTGTGATGACTGGTATATAAACTGGATGCCCTATGATAGAAGGGAAGAGCTGCAAAAAGATTACCAAGGGACAGCTGGCAAAAGTCACCAAAGAAGATCTCCGGAAATTTCATCTGGGGGAAATATTGGAAGAGTGCTGGAGATTTCTATTGCTGTGACTCTTCATTGGAGCCAGAGAGAGGGTAGTGCTGTGGGATCCAGTTGACTGAAGTGCTGTATAGAATCCTGTTTTCCCTACAAGCAAAGCTCTGCTCAGTCCCCGAGTGCCAAGCGCAAAGATTTCCAAAAGTAAGTAGATTGTCCAACAATAGGTCAGCGTGGTGATTTATTTAATTATCCCGTTCCCTTTCATTTGTCAGTTCTTTTCCATTAGTGGGTCGGGTGGGGGGGTGTAATCTGTGTAGATCCTTAGCATAATTGATTGAATGTTAATTTGATTAATTCCCTTTTATCAAAACACCCCGGAGTGATTTTTGTTAACATTCTAAATTAACAAAGCCCATTCCATGTGTATGCTAAAAACTATAGCCTGTAATGTAATTGGGCAATTCTATTTTTCCTGTTAACCCGACTTCGATAAAGAAGAGGGGTGTCCTGGTCCCTAAACTAAAACCCCTAAATTGTCTACATTCCCCAACACAGGACTTTAAGTGAGGGAGGTTTGGAAAACATACTTCTAAACTGTCCCCACTACCTAGATCTGGCCTTTGAATAGAAGGGCAAGGTATGTAATTGATGGTTAGGGTTTTGGGGCTGGGGGGAGACGTGCTTTGAAAAAGTGGGACCTCATGAATCCAACACTGAACATGTAATGTATGCCTTCCTTTAAAGTCCCCCTTTGTTTATTTTGATGCAACATTTTGAGTGAAATTATAATTGCCCTATGTATTTGTACAAATCTGTAAAACAAACGTCTAGCCTTTTTGAGCACACAGGAACATCGAAATTGCACAGCATTGCATATGCAAATTGATTTTGTTCATTGCCACTGTTGATTATTCCTTAAATTGAAATCCATATAAAGTAAAGTATTGTGATTTGTGTTTTCCAAACCAATTTGTGCGATTTATTTATGTAAAAAAAATGTCATTGTGAGCCACAGAGAAGGTGGAGTGTGTAGTTCTAGAGCGATCTCCATTACCTATAATTCAAATAAATATAAATATATTTTCTGCACAGCGGCCTGGTTATTGGCTCATTGGTGGTAGAGGGGGATGGATCCAAGTGTTATGATATGAGTCTGAAAATATGTGTCTGAATAGGGCTGAACAAAGATTCCATTAAACAGTTTGTTGTGTGACATCTTGTTTCGGGGGGGAAAGGAACTCCCTGTGTTGAGGGTGGCCTCTCAATAAACCATTACAGGGTCTCCCCCACATTGACCTGTGGTAAAATACATTTAAAGGAAGAACACAAAAATAGATGTTATGGGACTCGTTATAATATAGATCCAAAAATAGTGAACCACGAATACCTCCACATTACTGATTATACTAAACCACTTATAAAATTGAACTACTTGTGATACTGGGTGAAAGACGATAAGGAGCTAATGATGCTGTGCAGATGACGACACTCGAAGGATGCCGAACCACTGATTAATCTAAACAACTGATAATAGTGACACACTAAAATATTCAGATACTGATAATATGAAGGCAAAACCAAAGCCACTGCTAGTACTGTGTGGCTGATGACACTGAGCTACTGATGATACTGCACCATTGATGACACTTAACCACTGATGAGCCTCAGTCATTGGTGATCCTGAGTTACTGATAATAAAGTGACACTGATAACACTGAGCTGCTGATCATTCTGAGTTGAGATTATTTAGCCATTGATAATTGATCTGCAATAGGTTGAGCCACTCCTGATAATGACTATTATATTGAGACAGAGATTACCAATATTCTCTAGTACAACACCCGGATGGAAAACTGGACACCCTGGGGAACAATTAGAAACTAGGGCTTCTGTTATATAATCGCCAGTGTAGCCATCAATCCTGCCCACTCACAATATTTCAGCTGCCATGCTGCATGCTGATGTGTTTCTCGCTCCCTGCACTCCCGGCTCATCTTCTCACATAGACCACTCCGCCGCCACCCTATTCTCCCCTGCTGGTCCACTGTGGGTGCATCCCCCATTCACTGTTCTTCTATGCCATCTGATGCAATACCAAGCACCCATTCATACTCCAGGTGCTAATAGCAGTGTTGTTTGGGGTCCGTGGGCAATAGTGGATGTTATGAGCCCGCACCCCTCCTTATGTGCCCTCGCCTTGATTGGGTTCATAATTCTTGCTTTCAGGCTCATAACATTCTGTCTCGCCTGAGTCTGCGGGCATTAGTGTTTAATTGGTTTATGTCACTAATGAGAAATAATCTGTGGTATAAGGATAGGTATGAAGATAGGCATGTTCAATGGTTGCCCATATCAGTGCTGACATGTTGTGTTGATTGTGGAAATATGAAATGTTGACTGCTGGCAAGATAACTCAGTAGCTCGAGTGCATTCGCTAGAGCTGTCATCTCTCAGCCTGCAGGTGTGAATCCCAGGCAAGGTTCACAGTCTCTCATCCTTCCCAGTTTGAGAAAATAAGTTCTACTGAGATGGGAAAAAGGACACCTAGTATTGAGTGGCAAAATATGTTTCACTTTGTTTTATGTATTGTTTTAATGTTCATATTATTATTTAAATAACATTGTCAGATGCACTGTTGTTTAGCAATTTGATGTTAATGCAGCACAACGTGAAGCTATCTTCTGCATTCCCTGGACGACTTGAGAGCTTTTCCTAACTAAAGGTGGTTCAAAGATGCCTCTCTCTGCTCCAATATTCAGATACAGCGTTTGGTACTTTAACACTAACCTGTTGTGTTTCACAAATGGCCTAGAGTAAAATGCAGAACACTGCACCATTTTACTGATTTCTTCAGTCATCAATTCCTTCAGAAAAATGTCTTAAACTGAACAAACATTTGACCTTTCAAATTTGTCTGGAAGTGCTTTAAAACAACTTTATGTTGCAACGATTAGCAGCACATTCTTAACTTCCTGTAGAAGATAGAGAGCATTTCCTCTAAAATCTTCAGCTTTCATGTTCCCCTTTTTCCAAATCTTTTCACTTTTGTTTCTAAAATTGGATCTGTTACTAATAAGCAGAGGTAGGTATGCTTCATTGCGACATCATTTTTCTCCTTCAGGATGACTTAGAAGGAAACTATAGGCATAGCGTGGATGACATTTCTAAACAGGGTTTATTGGGGACTATAAAAGGCAATACTGCACACTGCCACCACCACTCTGGAAATGGTGAACTGGGGCAAACGGAATCCTGCGGGAACTGAGAGCAGGGCTGAGGTTGTCTCGGCAGGATAGCTCAGTGGCAACGTGCTCGCCTTGGAAACAAGACGACACGGAACAACACCGGTCACGTCGAAAACCTCAGGCTATTAAGAACGTTATAAATAACCTATCACAACATTGTGTGCACTACTACTGACCAGAAAGCCTTCAATGCAGACGCAAACCGTCAATATAACTGAAATAGAAGGGAATTTTGCCGTCCCTCAGTCTGCCGGGCTCTGTGAAACGTGCAAATGTGTCACTCTCTAGTTCCAATGCATGTTGGTGTCGGCACATGCGCTGAGAGGGGTCACATGGTGCACGTGGTTATGTCAGTGAAGAGTACAGCGTTCTTTCTGCACACGCAGAGAACCCGGGGACAGAAGATCTACATTCCAAGAGGTTTGTATTTCTGGTAACATTTCTTTGTTCAGATAACTCACAGACTCCATAGAGTTAAACATTTTTGATTTCAAGAAAGCAATTAAATTCTGCATGATTGAGAGAAAGGCATCAGGCGACTTGCCGGCGCTCCTAGGTCGGCTAGACCTCGCAGCCGCAGATAAAGGCCTGCTACGGCTCGCTCCAAGACAATGGCGAGAGGAAGTGCAAGGCCCGAAAGGAAGCGCGCCTTTATCAGGCGAAGCAGAGCAGCCGAAAAGGACGTGGAAAGAGGAGTGAGTTGCTAGGCAATTAAAAGAGTGAGTTTTACAGCCAAGATAAGCTCTCTGCAGCTTACAGGTGGGGTTTTCCTACTTCTGAAACGGCCCCAGCCTTGCACAATATTAATTATCATTTGGCAATTACAGGCACCTGGCATAGGACTGTGTGTTGAGTTGCGAAAGATGGCTACGTCCCCGTCAATGAGCCCTCCCCTTCGTTCACCTTTGCCCTCCTCGCCCTTCATAAACAAAACATTCATTTGCCTATAAAGTGTTTTAATACAGAATTCAATTAATACGGGCTCGCACAGGGCACCTGACAGATGGGAGGGGGAGAAACAGCTCTGCGATGCATTCCCCATAGCTATAGCAGGGCTAGGACTCTAAGAGTGATGCGCAAGGTGGTGATGCACATGGGCATAGGAGCAGTCCTGGCAGTAGCTCTCCCGCTAAAGCGTCTTTAAGAAGAACAGGCTGGGCTTTAAGTGGGCTGGGTCTGCATGGGTTCCATACCCGGCAATCTTCCAAAAGGCCCTTTAAGAGGATAATCACCAATGCAGATCAACGTTACTCCCCATTTCGTTGGCCAAGGCGCAAACTGGGTGCCCAGAGTTACCCATCTGCAGTTGTGCTTTTGTACTTTGACCTTTATTTTAATAAGGTTTGGCTCGGCCATATGAGCATAAAATGGAGAGGCTCAAATAGGGAGACACGGCTTGCATATGGGAACCACTGTGAGTGGTCTCCCAGGGGGGCGCTTGTGACCCGCTTGAGGTGTGTTCATATTCTTCAGCCCTGACACAGTCCCTTTTGTGGTCACGGGGGGGGGGGGGCCTCAATATTTTCCAAACCTGCCTGCCTTGTTGGTCATCTCCTGCTGGTCTTCCAGCCCCTTTCTCAGATGAAGCTTCACTAAATGCCTGCTTATGCTGTTGTATCCCAGGACATCGTCCCTTATCCCTTATAAATGGTGCTACCTGAAAGGAATACTGTCGCTTATGAGAAGGAGGCCATATTCTTCTGAAGGGAATGTCGATTTCTTCTGTCATCTCGTTGCCTGATTGATTTCTGGCAAGTTGGCCAGATATTAACCGCAAAATGTGGCCTTGTTCCTGCTGTGCTGTTCTACTGGTGTTGGCTGCAGTTGAAGCCCCCCTAACTATTCATTTTTGTAGAGTAAGGGCCCGATTCAAGTCAGTTTCAACCATGCAAAAAATTCCATGAATCGGGCCCTTGGCGTGTATGCACTAGCCCATCCCCCAGTCAGATTTTCATGATAGCCATATTTAGTAGGGGCGTTTTTGCAGATTATTTTTATCATTATGAAAAACTTATGCAGTAGCTATACCATAAATATTTTCAAAGTACTTTGATATGCCACACCTAGAATTGAGAACATCAGCCTGCGCCGTATCTAGATAGGATTGTGAATGTTAGCATGTGCCACACCTAGATGGAACATGGATGTTAGCATGTGCCACGCCTAGAATTGAGAACATCAGCCTGGGCCGTATCTAGATAGGATTGTGAATGTTAGCATGTGCCACACCTAGATGGAACTTGGATGTTAGCATGTGCCACGCCTAGAATTGAGAACATCAGCCTGGGCCGTATCTAGATAGGATTGTGAATGTTAGCATGTGCCACACCTAGATGGAACTTGGATGTTAGCATGTGCCACGCCTAGAATTGAGAACATCAGCCTGGGCCGTATCTAGATAGGATTGTGAATGTTAGCATGTGCCACACCTAGATGGAACATGGATGTTAGCATGTGCCACGCCTAGAATTGAGAACATCAGCCCGGGCCGTATCTAGATAGGATTGTGAATGTTAGCATGTGCCACACCTAGATGGAACTTGGATGTTAGCATGTGCCACGCCTAGAATTGAGAACATCAGCCCGGGCCGTATCTAGATAGGATTGTGAATGTTAGCATGTGCCACACCTAGATGGAACTTGGATGTTAGCATGTGCCACGCCTAGAATTGAGAACATCAGCCCGGGTCGTATCTAGATAGGATTGTGAATGTTAGCATGTGCCACACCTAGATGGAACTTGGATGTTAGCATGTTCCACGCCTAGAATTGAGAACATCAGCCTGCGCCGTATCTAGATAGGATTGTGAATGTTAGCATGTGCCACACCTAGATGGAACTTGGATGTTAGCACGTGCCACGCCTAGAATTGAGAACATCAGCCTGGGCCGTATCTAGATAGGATTGTGAATGTTAGCATGTGCCACACCTAGATGGAACTTGGATGTTAGCACGTGCCACGCCTAGAATTGAGAACATCAGCCCGGGCCGTATCTAGACAGGATTGTGAATGTTAGCATGTGCCACACCTAGATGGAACTTGGATGTTAGCACGTGCCACGCCTAGAATTGAGAACATCAGCCCGGGTCGTATCTAGATAGGATTGTGAATGTTAGCATGTGCCACACCTAGATGGAACTTGGATGTTAGCATGTGCCACGCCTAGAATTGAGAACATCAGCCTGCGCCGTATCTAGATAGGATTGTGAATGTTAGCATGTGCCACACCTAGATGGAACTTGGATGTTAGCATGTGCCACGCCTAGAATTAAGAACATCAGCCTGGGCCGTATCTAGATAGGATTGTGAATGTTAGCATGTGCCACACCTAGATGGAACTTGGATGTTAGCACGTGCCGCGCCTAGAATTGAGAACACCAGCCTGGGCCGCATCTAGATAGGATTGTGAATGTTAGCATGTGCCACACCTAGATGGAACTTGGATGTTTGCACGTGCCACGCCTAGAATTGAGAACATTAGCCTGGACCGTATCTAGATACTAGAATTGAGAACATTAGCCTGGACCGTATATAGATAGGATTGTGAATGCTAGCATGTGCACTGGCGTAACAGGGGCCCCCGCAGCTCCTGCGGTGCGGGGGGCCCGCTAGCACATGCCATGGGAGGGGGCCCCACTTGGAAAAAAAATGAAAAAAAATATTTTTTCAAAATCTTTTTTTTTTTTTTATTTCTTTTTGAAATCACTTTGCCTGCATAAAGAAATTATTTCTGTAACAGAAATACAGTCTTTATGAAGACGGAGTTACTACAAAAAGACACGTTCTTTTTGAAGTCCGAGGGCTCCCCCTGCCACATGACATGGAAGACCCCAGGCTGGAGGCCTCCATGTCATGGGGTTGGGGAGCCCTATGACTACAAAAAGAAATAGTTTATTTTTGAAGTCACTCTGCCTTCATAAAGAAATTATTTCAGTTATGGTTCAGTCCTTAACAGAAATAATTTCTTTTTGAAGTGAGAGTGATTTCAAAAGAAACAATCCGCCTGATTACAAGTTTGGCCGTAGCCTTGCCGGTAAAACCGGCATGCTGCCGCCCAACTTGCGCTTTTTTCCAGCACCCGCGAATGGGCAATTACTGGGTCATTACGGCTCCATTGGACCCGGTAATTGCCCATTCACAGGCGCCAGGAAAAAATGCTTCCCATTTGATCTCCATATTCCAATGGGAATGGGGAGCTTGGATGCACCGGCACCATTCAGAATGCTGCCGGTGTATCCAACATGCTAGGCGAGCAGAACTCGTAGTTTGCCGGTCTGGTATCAACCGTACCGGCAAGTTTACCGGTACTGTTGTTACCGGACCAACAAACTTATACTGAGGCCCACTTTCTTTTTGAAGTAATAGGGCTCCCCTCAACCCCATGACGTATGCGTGTGTGAGTGTATTGGGAAAGAGTGAACACTTAAATGTGGAGGTGGCTGCCTGTGTGAGTGTATGGTGAAAGGGTGCACACAAATGTATGGGTGACTGGGTGTGCGTGTGTGCGTGTACAGTGAAAGGGTGCACACTTAAATGTATGGGGGGCTGTCTGGGTGTGCCTGCAGGGTGAAAGGGTGCACACTTAAATGTATGAATGGCTGCATGTGTGTGCTTGTATGGTGAAAGAGTGAACACTTGAATGTAAGGATGGCTGGGTGTGCATGCGTGTATATGGTGAATGGTGTTTGTGCTTGTGTTCAGGGGCGCAACAAAACCTACATTTCGGGGGGCTGATCCTTCAAATGTTGGGAGAGGCACTAACTTCATGGGTGGTGGGGGAGGCAAACTTATTTGTGTGGGGCATCTAACTTCTTTACACATTTTAATGAGACTATTTTAGTGCAGCTTCAATGTTACAAGCAGTTAACTCTCTACTTTAAGTGTGAAAGCACCCTCTTATGAACTGTTGTGAGAATGAATGTCCCCTTTTCCCTTTCTACACTTCCCTGGCATGAAAGTACTAAGCCCACGTCACAATTTCAATTGCCTAAACAATTTGGCATTTGAATGCAGGTACTAACAGTGAAATGCTTTACGTTAGTAACTGATGGGCCCTTGTTAACAGCGAAACCCAGGTGCCGTTTAACATCTGTCTCCTGTTCTGTCCGGCAACTTCTCTGAAAGTCAGCCAGGTTGAGTGAACATAGTCCAACATTTCTGGGGGTGAGTGCTGCAGCCCAGTCAACTGAATATTGTTTAGCCGCTACTTGTCTTTAATGCCTTAATTACTTATTGGTAATCGTCATTACTCCTAGCCCTATTTTTCCTTGTCCCTGTACTTATGTATGAGGCAGTATTTTTGTATGAGGCAATATGCCTCATACACAAGCACTGGGATGAAGTAGAGGTACATGGAGGTAATCCTTGACTTAGCTACCTGTATCTTCATTACTCCTAATGCCACGCTTCCTCATCCCAGTACTTACCTATGAGGCAAGGAGCCTCAAACGTAAGTTCTGGGACAAGGAAGAGGGACATGAAGGTAATTCTGGGCCAAGCAGCTAATTTTGGAGGTTGGGGTAGGGCATAAGAGGGAGAGCGGATCTGTGGGCGGTGGGATTGTGCGATAAATCATAATGGTTGTCCATGTCCAGGCTAAGCAGGCATGATATGTGGTATTAGTGGCTAGAGAGGCATTTTGGTGCAGCCAGTCTAGTTATTCCTCAGTTTGGTATGACTTTTCTTTTTACTGCGCAGTCCTGCTAAGTGTAATTACCTGGCTAGATTGGCATTTGGGTGCTGCCAGTCTAGCCATTTCTTACTGCAGCATTGTATATTTTTTGGAGCATCTGTGATAAAATGATATGATATAAGTCTATTATAATACGCCTGTATACAAGTGTTTCTTGGCGCGACAAGCAATGGAGTGAAGATAGAGGGTGGAAAAGACAAATGATCTTACTAGGTCTTGTATCATTCAAATTGTGCAAGTGTGAGAATGAGAAATGTAAGGGGAAAGGGAGGGGGGAAGTGCAAGGAAGAAGGGAGGGGAAAACAGGGCTGCAAGGCTCCTATTAAGTGCAGCCAGGACAATGTGGCTCTGGGTAGTGCAAGGATAACAAGGGACTCTAGGGTTACAGTTACAGTCCTTAAGTGAGTGGTAGGCTGGCGGCAGTGCAAAGGTGACTGATCATGAAAGAGCCTGGACTCAGTGAGACTCGCCAAGCAACCAGTCAGTACAGCAGACAGGTAGGTCAGGTAGGTCAGGTAGGTCAGCAGGGGAGGGAGAGAGCGAAAGCAGAGAAGAGGAAAGTTTTGAGCTGCTTCCGGAACATCAGGTGGTCCGCTAATGTTTGAGAGGGGCAGGGAGGCCATTCCAGAGGGAGGCATTTGCAGAGGAGAGAAATCTACCCCCCACTCTCTACCTAAAGAAGCATCTAGCCCTTAGAGAGTTGGAGGTAGCCGGGGGAAGGGCTAGAAAGAAATGGTATTTTGGAAGAGAGCGTTGGATGTAGTGTGGGCCCGACCCCAGAAAGCCTTGTGGATACTGCAAAGGGTCTTGAACTTGATTCTTGCAACCTCGGGGAGCCAGTGGAGAGATTTCAGGGCTGTAGACATATGATCCCTGGGCTTGTGGCCAAGGATGAGTCTTGCTGTCCTGTTCTGGATTAGTTGCAGAGGGCGGAGAGTAGAGGAAGGCAGCTTGAGAAAGAGGCTGTCGCAGTAGTCCATGCTAGAGAGAAACAGGGCTCTGGAGACAGTGAGCTATTGGGGGAAAGTGAGAAAGGGAAGAGTCCCTTTGAGGAGGAGCAGCTGGTAGGTAGTGAGACTTCTTGGTGACGTCCGAAATGCGAGGAGAGAAAGAGAGAGTGGAGTCGATGATGACAAACAAGTTTTTGCCTTGCAGGATGGCGAATGAAGAGGGCCCAAGGTGGGCGGCCAGAGTGAGAGAGGGAACGCAGGGGCAGGGGTCCCAATGAGAAGGATTGCCATCTTAATGGCACTAAGCTAGAAATTGTTGCAGGTGCACCAATCCTGAATCACAGATAGACAGTCAGGAATGAGCAAGAGATGAAAGGAGCCTGAAGGAAAGCTGAGTGCCATCCACTTAACACTGAAAGTTAGAGGAGAGGGTAGAGATCAGGTGGGCCAAAGGGGCCAAGTAGAGGTTGAAAATCCAGGGTGAGATGATAGAGACCTGGGGAATACCACAGGTAGAGAGAGAGGTGGCAGAGAGAAAGGGACCAAGTTGGACCTGGGAGGGGCAGTCCAAGAGGTAGGAGGTTAGCCACTCCAGGGCCTGATCCTTGATATCCAGGTTCTCACATAGTGGATTGATCAGGATGGCGTGGCTGACTGTGTCGAAAGTAGAGGGTAGTTCAAGGAGGATTAGGACAGAAGTAATCAAGGTTAGAGAGCAGATATTCACGGGTGTTCAGGTGGGAAGTTGCTGTGCCTCTGGCAGCTCTGAAGCCAGACTGATGGTCATGGAGACAACCAACAGATTCAATGTGGAGAGTAAACTTGGCGATGGCCAGCTTTTTTCCAAGAGTTTGCCCAGGACAGGGATGATGGAGATGGGCGATAGTTTGCCGGACAGGAGGATCGGCAGATGGCTTCTTGAGGAGTGGGTGCACAAGGGAGTGCTTAATGGGAGAGGGGAACGTTCCAGCGATGAAAGACTGATTACAGAAATCGGCCAAGGTGCAGCAAGGGTGTCAATATGGTCCTTGATGTTTCTGGAGGAGCCGGGGAGCACCTGTTTGGATGACACTTTCATGGATCAGACTTGTCTAGAAACCTTGTCAGGTGTTGTCAGAGAGAAAGAGGAGAAAGGAGGAGGAGAGGTAGAGATGGCCAAAGGGAGGCCGAGAGAGGAAGAGGGAGAGGAAGAGGAGATAGTTGACAGGGTGTCCTGAGTTTTAGCACAGAAGTGAGAGGCCAGAGCCATGCAGAGGGCCTGGGAGGGAACAGGAGAGATGGTGACCGCAACAGGATTGACCAGTTCCGTGCAGATTTTAAAGAGTTTGGCCGTGTTGTTAGAGGCAGCAGGGATCTGGGCTTCAGAATTGAGAACACTAGCCTGCGCCGTATCTAGATAATTATTGTGAAGACTAGCGAGTGCCACACTCATACGGAACTATGTATATCAGCAAGTACTACACTTAGACAGAACTGGGAATGTTAGCATGTTAAATGTAATATAACCCACTAACCGATATAAGCTCAAACTCAGTGCATACTTATCTCACAGAAAACTCACACAACCATCTCTCGCACAACAAGCCACAAGCACTTCACCACACCACAGCAACACATAAGCCACACCAACAGCACATGCGGACTGACACCGATCCAATATTCACATCAAAGCTCAGCACCCGGTGTCTACCGAGTTGAAGCTGCCAACAGTACACCACTCCTCTCTTTATCCTACTCCCTCTTCACCTTACTAACCCATCCCACCTTCCTGTTTACATTTACAGATCCATCAGAATGCCTGGGGACCAATTCGGTTGGTGACGGTGCGCTATATAAGTACCTTTAACATAACATAACATAACATTCTAATAGCCTGAATGCTTCCGAAGGCCACTGTTATTCGTTTGCGATGTGCATGTCTGTTCCCCTGGCTGTTTCGATCGCTGATGGGGCTGCTTGCTTATGCCTTTGCCTTTCGCCACTCAGTCATGAAATGTCCTCTCTTCAGTCAGGTGTAAACGGGTGCTAGGTGCCTTGCAACCTTTTCACACTTTTGTCAATGTTAGGCAGCAGTAACCGAGGCTTGTGCACACAGCATTTTTCTTGCTGTTCTGTGATGCTTCTGTTGAATTTCAATGCTGCAGTGTACCTTTTGGTACTAGTGTTGGGTCCTCCATCAACTCTGTGATCCACCACAAAGGCAGAGGATGAGCGCAAGGGCCAACACAAGTGGAGCAGCTAGTGAATCATTCCATCTTCATGTTTCACCATGAACCGGTGTAGCAAGTAATACAGTAATTCATGCAGTCCTAGCCTCCTGTAGTGGGTATCGGTCGAAAATTACAGGGAAAAAACACAAATGCACTTTTACTTGGCATTTGGCAGTAACGAAAATGCTGAATCGTATTATACCGAACAAGGAGAGAAAGGGTTGCAGGGGTTGGGGGTTCTGCACCCCCTGAAAATTATAAAGGGTTCATGGGTCGCGGGGGTGTGCCTCACTTCCATTACATGGATTTGGTTGGAAAATAAAGATTTACAACAAAAAAAAGGACCCTGCAGCGGATGTCCCAACCCACATTATGGATAGGGAACTGACATACCATGGAGATGGGCGAGGCGAGGCACAAGGATTAAGGTAAGTGAGCCGGCAAGAGGTGGATAATAATGGAAATAGGTAGAGCATGATCTATGTGATCACTGTGAAACTCAATTTTCATATTCAACATTTTCCCATAGATCCCTCTAGTGTGAAGTGTGTCCATTTTCAAATAGATGCCTGTAGTGTGCAGTGTATCCATTTTCCCATAGGTCCCTGTAGTATGCAGTGTATCCATTTTCCCACAGATCCCTGTAGTGTGCAGCGTATCCGTTTTCCCATAGATCCCTGTAGTGTGAAGTGTGTCCATTTTCAAATAGATACCTGTAGTGTTCAGTGTATCCATTTTCCCATAGGGCCCTGTAGTGTGAAGTGTGTCCATTTTCCAATATATCCCTGTAGTGTGCAGTGTATCCATTTCCCCATATAGCCCTGTAGTGTGCAGTTTATCAATTTTCCACTAGATCCCTGTAGTGTGCAATGTATACATTTTCCAATAGATCCCTGTAGTGTGCAGTGTATGCATTTTCCCATAGAATATCCTGTAGTGTGCAGAGTATCCATGTTCCCGTAGATCCCTGTAGTGTGCAGTGTATCCATTTAGATCCATGTTGTGTACAGTGTATACATGTTCCCATAGATCCCTGTAGTCCACAGTGTATCCATTTTCCCGTAGGTCCCTGTAGTGTGTGGTGTATCCATTTTCCCATAGATCCCTGTAGTGTGCAGTGTATACATTTTCCCATCGATCCCTGTAGTGTGCAGTGTATTCATTTTCCCTTAGCATATCCTCTAGTGTGCAGAGTATCCATGTTCCCGTAGATCCATGTAGTGTGCAGTGTATCCATTTAGATCCATGTGGTGTACAGTGTATACATTTTCCCATAGATCCCTGTAGTCTGCAGTGTATGAATTTTCCCATAGGTCCCTGTACTGTGCAGTGTATCCATTTTCCCTTAGATCCCTGTAGTGTACAGTGTATACATGTTCCCATAGGTCCCTGTAGTCTGCAGTGTATCTATTTTCCCATAGGTCCCTGTAGTGTGAAGTGTGTCCATTTTCAAATAGATGCCTGTAGTGTGCAGTGTATCCATTTTCCCATAGGTCCCTGTAGTGTGCAGTGTATCCATTTTCCCATAGATCCCTGTAGTGTGAAGTGTGTCCATTTTCAAATAGATCCCTGTAGTGTTCAGTGTATCCATTTTCCCATAGGTCCCTGTAGTGTGAAGTGTGTCCATTTTCCAATATATCCCTGTAGTGTGCAGTGTATCCATTTCCCCATATAGCCCTGTAGTGTGCAGTTTATCAATTTTCCACTAGATCCCTGTAGTGTGCAATGTATACATTTTCCAATAGATCCCTGTAGTGTGCAGTGTATGCATTTTCCCATAGAATATCCTGTAGTGTGCAGAGTATCCATGTTCCCGTAGATCCCTGTAGTGTGCAGTGTATCCATTTAGATCCATGTTGTGTACAGTGTATACATGTTCCCATAGATCCCTGTAGTCCACAGTGTATCCATTTTCCCGTAGGTCCCTGTAGTGTGTGGTGTATCCATTTTCCCATAGATCCCTGTAGTGTGCAGTGTATACATTTTCCCATCGATCCCTGTAGTGTGCAGTGTATTTATTTTGCCATAGATCCCTGTAGTGTGCAGTGTATATATTTTCCCATAGATCCCTGTAGTGTGCAGTGTATTTATTTTCCCATAGATGTGCAGTGTATCCATTTTCCCATAGATCCCTGTAGTGTGCAGTGTATTTATTTTGCCATAGATCCCTGTAGTGTGCAGTGTATATATTTTGCCATAGATCCCTGTAGTGTGCAGTGTATTTATTTTCCCATAGATCTGCAGTGTATCCATTTTCCCATAGATCCCTGTAGTGTGCAGCATATTCATTTACCAAAAGATCCCTGTAGTGTGCAGTGTATTCATTTTCCCACAGATCCCTGTAGTGTGGAGTGCATTCATTTTCCCATAGAATATCCTCTAGTGTGCAGAGTATCCATGTTCCCGTAGATACCTGCAGTGTGCAGTGTATCCATTTAGATCCATGTAGTGTACAGTGTATACATTTTCCCATAGATCCCTGTAGTGTGCAGTGTGTCAATTTTCCCATAGGTCCCTGTACTGTGCAGTGTATTCATGTTCCCATAGATCCCTGTAGTGTGTAGTGTATCCATTTTCCCATAGATCCCTGTAGTGTGCAGTGTATACATGTTCCCATAGATCCCTGTAGTGTGTAGTGTATCCATTTAGATCCATGTAGTGTGCAGTGTATTCATCTTCTCATAGATCCCTTTAGTGTGCAGTGTATTCATTTTCCCACAGATCCCTGTAGTGTGCAGTGTATTCATTTTCCAACAGATCCCTGTAGTGTGCAGTGTATTCATTTTCCCACAGATCCCTGTAGTGTGCAGTGCATTCATTTTCCCTTAGCATATCCTCTAGTGTGCAGAGTATCCATGTTCCCGTAGATCCATGTAGTGTGCAGTGTATCCATTTAGATCCATGTAGTGTACAGTGTATACATTTTCCCATAGACCCCTGTAGTCTGCAGTGTATGAATTTTCCCATAGGTCCCTGTACTGTGCAGTGTATCCATTTTCCCTTAGATCCCTGTAGTGTGCAGTGTATACATGTTCCCATAGGTCCCTGTAGTCTGCAGTGTATCTATTTTCCCATAGGTCCCTGTAGTGTGAAGTGTGTCCATTTTCAAATAGATGCCTGTAGTGTGCAGTGTATCCATTTTCCCATAGGTCCCTGTAGTGTGCAGTGTATCCATTTTCCCATAGAACCCTGTAGTGTGACGTGTGTCCATTTTCAAATAGATCCCTGTAGTGTTCAGTGTATCCATTTTCCCATAGGTCCCTGTAGTGTGAAGTGTGTCCATTTTCCAATATATCCCTGTAGTGTGCAGTGTATCCATTTCCCCATATATCCCTGTAGTGTGCAGTTTATCAATTTTCCAATAGATCCCTGTAGTGTGCAATGTATACATTTTCCAATAGATCCCTGTAGTGTGCAGTGTATGCATTTTCCCATAGAATATCCTGTAGTGTGCAGAGTATCCATGTTCCCGTAGATCCCTGTAGTGTGCAGTGTATCCATTTAGATCCATGTAGTGTACAGTGTATACATTTTCCCATAGATCCCTGTAGTCCACAGTGTATCCATTTTCCCGTAGGTCCCTGTAGTGTGTGGTGTATCCATTTTCCCATAGATCCCTGTAGTGTGCAGTGTATACATTTTCCCATCGATCCCTGTAGTGTGCAGTGTATTTATTTTGCCATAGATCCCTGTAGTGTGCAGTGTATATATTTTACCATAGATCCCTGTAGTGTGCAGTGTATTTATTTTCCCATAGATCTGCAGTGTATCCATTTTCCCATAGATCCCTGTAGTGTGCAGTGTATTCATTTTCCCATAGATCCCTGTAGTGTGCAGCATATTCATTTACCAACAGATCCCTGTAGTGTGCAGTGTATTCATTTTCCCACAGATCCCTGTAGTGTGGAGTGCATTCATTTTCCCATAGAATATCCTCTAGTGTGCAGAGTATCCATGTTCCCGTAGATACCTGTAGTGTGCAGTGTATCCATTTAGATCAATGTAGTGTACAGTGTATACATTTTCCCATAGATCCCTGTAGTGTGCAGTGTGTCAATTTTCCCATAGGTCCCTGTACTGTGCAGTGTATTCATGTTCCCATAGATCCCTGTAGTGTGTAGTGTATCCATTTTCCCATAGATCCCTGTAGTGTGCAGTGTATACATGTTCCCATAGATCCTGTAGTGTGCAGTGTATTCATTTAGATCCATGTAGTGTGCAGTGTATTCATCTTCTCATAGATCCCTGTAGTGTGCAGTGCATTCACTTTCCCTTAGCATATCCTCTAGTGTGCAGAGTATCCATGTTCCCGTAGATCCCTGTAGTCTGCAGTGTATCCATTTAGATCCATGTAGTGTACAGTGTATGCATTTTTCCATAGATCCCTGTAGTCTGCAGTGTATGAATTTTCCCATAGGTCCCTGTACTGTGCAGTGTATCAATTTTCCCTCAGATCCCTGTAGTGTGCAGTGTATACATGTTCCCATAGGTCCCTGTAGTCTGCAGTGTATCTATTTTCCCATAGATCCCTGTAGTGTGCAGTTTATACATTTTCCCATAGATCCCTCTAGTGTGCAGTGTATACATGTTCCCATAGGTCCCTGTAGTGTGTAGTGTATCCATTTTCCAATAGATCCCTGTAGTGTGTAGTGTATCCATTTAGATCCATGTAGTGTACAGTGTATACATTTTCCCATAGATCCCTGTAGTCCGCAGTGTATCCATTTCCCCATAGATCCCTGTAGTGTGCATCGTATTCATTTACCAACAGATCCCTGTAGTGTGTAGTGTATTCATTTTCCCACAGATCCCTGTAGTGTGGAGTGCATTCGTTTTCCCATAGAATATCCTCTAGTGTGCAGAGTATCCATGTTCCCGTAGATACCTGTAGTGTGTAGTGTATCCATTTAGATCCATGTAGTGTACAGTGTATACATTTTCCCATAGATCCCTGTAGTGTGCAGTGTGTCAATTTATCCATAGGTCCCTGTACTGTGCAGTGCATTCATGTTCCCATAGATCCCTGTAGTGTGTAGTGTATCCATTTTCCCGTAGGTCCCTGTAGTGTGTAGTGTATCCATTTTTCCATAGATCCCTGTAGTGTGCAGTGTATACATGTTCCCATAGATCCTGTAGTGTGCAGTGTATCCATTTAGATCCATGTAGTGTGCAGTGTATTCATCTTCCCACAGATCCCTGTAGTGTGCAGTGTATTCATTTTCCCACAGATCCCTGTAGTGTGCAGTGTATTCATTTTCCCACAGATCCCTGTATTGTGCAGTGTATTCATTTTCCCACAGATCCCTGCAGTGTGCAGTGCATTCATTTTCCCTTAGCATATCCTCTAGTGTGCAGAGTATCCATGTTCCCGTAGATCCCTGTAGTGTGCAGTGTATCCATTTAGATCCATGTAGTGTACAGTGTATACATTTTCCCATAGATCCCTGTAGTCTGCAGTGTATGAATTTTCCCATAGGTCCCTGTACTGTGCAGTGTATCCATTTTCCCTTAGATCCCTGTAGTGTGCGTTGTATACATGTTCCCATAGATCCCTGTAGTCTGCAGTGTATCTATTTTCCCATAGATCCCTGTAGTGTGCAGTTTATACATTTTCCCATAGATCCCTGTAGTGTGCAGTGTATACATTTTCCCATAGATCCCTGTACTGTGCAGTGTATACATTTTCCCATAGGTCCCTGTAGTGTGTAGTGTATTCATTTTCCCATAGATCCCTGTAGTGTGTAGTGTATCCATTTAGATCCATGTAGTGTACAGTGTATACATTTCCCCATAGATCCCTGTAGTCCGCAGTGTATCCATTTCCCCGTAGGTCCCTGTAGTGTGTGGTGTATCCATTTACCCATAGATCCCTGTAGTGTGCAGTGTATACATTTTCCCATAGATCCCTGTAGTGTGCAGTGTATTTATTTTGCCATAGATCCCTGTAGTGTGCAGTGTATATATTTTCCCATAGATCCCTGTAGTGTGCAGTGTATTTATTTTCCCATAGATGTGCAGTGTATCCATTTTCCCATAGATCCCTGTAGTGTGCAGTGTATTTATTTTGCCACAGATCCTTGTAATGTGCAGTGTATTTATTTTCCCATAGATCTGCAGTGTATCCATTTTCCCATAGATCCCTGTAGTGTGCAGCGTATTGATTTACCAACAGATCCCTGTAGTGTGCAGTGTATTCACTTTCCCACAGATCCCTGTAGTGTGGAGTGCATTCATTTTCCCATAGAATATCCTCTAGTGTGCAGAGTATCCATGTTCCCGTAGATACCTGTAGTGTGCAGTGTATCCATTTAGATCCATGTAGTGTACAGTGTATACATTTTCCCATAGATCCCTCTAGTGTGCAGTGTTTCACTTTTCCCATAGGTCCCTGTACTGTACAGTGTATTTATGTTCCCATAGATCCCTGTAGTGTGTAGTGTATCCATTTTCCCATAGGTCCCTGTAGTGTGTAGTGTATCAATTTTCCCATAGATCCCTGTAGTGTGCAGTGTATACATGTTCCCATAGATCCATGTAGTGTGCAGTGTATTCATCTTCCCATAGATCCCTGTAGTGTGCAGCGTATTCATTTTCCCACAGATCCCTGTAGTGTGCAGTGTATTCATTTTCCCACAGATCCCTGTAGTGTGCAGTGTATTCATTTTCCCACAGATCCCTGTAGTGTGCAGTGCATTCATTTTCCCTTACAATATCCTCTAGTGTGCAGAGTATCCATGTTCCCGTAGATCCCTGTAGTGTGCAGTGTATCCATTTAGATCCATGTAGTGTACAGTGTATACATTTTCCCATAGATCCCTGTAGTCTGCAGTGTATGAATTTTCCCATAGGTCCCTGTACTGTGCAGTGTATCCATTTTCCCTTAGATCCCTGTAGTGTGCAGTGTATACATGTTCCCATAGATCCCTGTAGTCTGCAGTGTATCTATTTTCGCATAGATCCCTGTACTGTGCAGTTTATACATTTTCCCATAGATCCCTGTAGTGTGCAGTGTATACATTTTCCCATAGATCCCTGTACTGTGCAGTGTATACATTTTCCCATAGGTCCCTGTAGTGTGTAGTGTATCCATTTTCCCATAGATCCCTGTAGTGTGTAGTGTATCCATTTTCCCATAGATCCCTGTAATGTGCAGTGTATACATTTTCCCATAGATCCCTGTAGTGTGCAGTGTATCCATGTAGTGAACAGTGTATCCATTTTCCCATAGATCCCTGTAGTGTGCAGTGTATACATGTTCCCATAGATCCCTGTAGTGTGCAGTGTATCCATTTATATCCATGTAGTGAACAGTTTATACATTTTCCCATAGATCCGTGTAGTCTGTAGTGTATCAATTTTCCCATAGGTTCCTGTATTGTGCAGTGCATCCATTTTCCCATAGATCCCTGTAGTGTGTAGTGTATACATGTTCCCATAGATCCGTGTAGTCTGTAGTGTATCCATTTTCCCTTAGGTCCCTGTAGTCTGTAGTGTATCCATTTTCCCTTAGATCCCTGTAGTCTGTGGTGTATCCATTTTCCCGTAGGTCCCTGTAGTGTGTGGTGTATCCATTTTCCCATAGATCCCTGTAGTGTGCAGTGTATACATTTTCCCATAGATCCCTGTAGTCTGTATTGTATCAATTGTCCCATAGATCCCTGTAGTTTGTAGTGTATCCATTTTCCCTTATATCCCTGTAGTCTGTAGTGTATCCATTTTCCCATAGATCCCTGTAGTGTGCAGTGTATACATTTTCCCATAGATCCGTGTAGTGTGCAGTGTATTTATTTTGCCATAGATCCCTGTAGTGTGCAGTGTATATATTTTCCCATAGATCCCTGTAGTGTGCAGTGTATATATTTTCCCATAGATCCCTGTAGTGTGAAGTGTATTTATTTTCCCAGAGATCTGCAGTGTATTCATTTTCCCATAGATCCCTATAGTGTGCAGTGTATTCATTTTCCCATAGATCCCTGTAGTGTGCAGCGTATTCATTTTCCCACAGATCTCTGTAGTGTGCAGTGTATTAATTTTCCCACAGATCCCTGTAGTGTGCAGTGTATTCATTTTCCCATAGATCCCTGTAGTGTGCAGCATATTCATTTTCCCACAGATCCCTGTAGTGTGCAGTGTATCCATTTTCCCATAGGTCCCTGTAGTGTGCAGTGTATTCATTTCCCCATGGATCTCTGTAGTGTGCAGACTGAGAGTTAGTAGTAATCTGGTACTCCTGCTGGTCAGAAGCATTGGCACATCAGCGGATTCCTAGTGAAGTGATTTTCAAACTGCTAATGTAAAAGGAGAGGACATTCCAAAGAGCAGGGGTCTGAAACTCCAGATGTTTTGTACTTCAACTTCCATTAGGCCTAGCTAGCAGAGTCAATGGTCAAGGATCATGGGAGTCTTAATTGAAAACATCTGGGCGGCAACAGGTTGAAGAACCCTGCCATAGAATTAGGCTTCGTACGACTATGTTTTGCCCACTGACTCTTTGATGTGAGCAACTAGGAATGACAAGTGAAGACTAACTGATGACCTTGCTTTTCTTGTAGAGCAGTACCTGATAAACCTTAAGTGCAGGCAAAGTGGCTCGCCGGCCCATACGGCAATATGAACTCCTGTGAGGTTTTTTAAACATACCCTTTTTTCATTGGAAGCCAACGCAGGGCACACAGACCCATCTGGCCTGAGGCTATAAATGGTCCTTGCCTGACCATCATGGGTAGCTTACTGGGGCTCGGCCATCCCACCAACTCCCTATCTCGTCCAAATGCGACACACACATTCTATTCTTTCTGACAAATTCCCATACATTGAACTCCGGTCCACCGAGGGCGTTCACCCCCACAAGCGCGTTGAACCCATACCAATGGGATAAAGGCGCTATATGAATGACATGCTACTATGGGGGTCATTACGAGTCAGGCGGTATGGGATACCGGGCACTGGTAAGGAGACCGGTGCAGGTAATTCCCTACCGCCCGATTCGGAGGTCCCCTAACGGGAACCGCAAGGGTACAAGTCCTGTTAGGGGACCAGGCCGCTAATTACGGGCCTGCCTTTAGTAGGCCCGTAAATAGCGCCTTCCCATTCCCATTGAGCCCTATGGGTGCTCAAATGGGAATGGGGAATGGTTTGTTCAATGGGGACTTATCGGTCCCGCCAGGGTCGGACTACAGCGGTAAGTCCCCATTGAACAACACCGGACTCGGACCCGTTATTGGGGGCAGTCTTGGTGCAAATAGCACCACCACTACCTCCAATCTTTTTTTGGAAGTCCTATGACTTCTACTACTACTTATATTGCATATATATAAGCCATATATCATGGCATACCTTATGCTATACATTTGCCAACTTTTACAGTAATCGATATTACATGCATGGTATGCATATAATAACGCTTTAGGCAAATATAGAAAAAAAGGCAAAGTCCCACAACAGTCCAGACCGTTATATCACAGAAACTGATGCCGTTCTTTTGCTTAAAGTTCCATGCCTCATGACAATTTAACTTATGAAACCCTGACTATAAACTAAATATAAAGCAAAGTTTGATTTATATAACTAACAAAGTCCTAACACTGCTAAGAATGTGAAAGAGCAGTTTAATTAAGATTCATAGACCCGGTCTGAGGGCCTTAGCAGTCATTATGGGCCGTGAAGACCGAGTTAAAGGCTTAAGCGCTGCAAGGATATTTTACAGGGTTTGAGCACAGATAATGCCCAATGCAGCTCTAAGGTTTAGTATAAAAGTATAAAGAAGTCAGTACACAAATCTGCTTGTGCAGTCACAGGGAAATGGCTGTGAGTATGCTAAGAACGGACAGTAACATTGAAATGTATTGTTCTGAACAATCTGTGGGCCATACAAACCCACCTGCCGGCTGTAAATCGTTACACATAGGCAGCAGATTGTCCAACTACAGTGCTTTCTAAACATTTCATGGGTTACAGCGACGTTTAGAATGCTTTACTCATAATCAACATGACTCAGAAGGGACGCGCAGTTGAAATGCGTAGCAAGTGTTGGATAAAATGGGAACCAAAAGAATGTCTGATGTGTGGACCATATTATGAGACTGCCATGATGGGACTTATCATCTAAGCTTATGACTTAACGTCAATTGAGGTGTATGTCTGTGTTTACCCCGACCTCCACTTACCAGGGTCCAACTGAGCCATAAAATTGTCTCGGGCACCAATGGAAAAGTGGCTCACAATTCAAAATGGCAATTCATTCCTTTTGTGACACTGTTTGAGTGGTACCCTAGCCATATAGTGAAACAAACTGGCCCACAATGGCCAACAAAGTGTCCCACTTTGACACAATAAACTGGCCCACACCAACATTTTGCGTTTTTAGTGTGGCCATGGTCCTATTGTCCCATAGGCCAGACAGAGCCTGCCATTTACCCATCCAGTAAATCTTTCCTAACCCTCTTTCCGGGGTCCTACTCCCCCATCTGTCCAACCATTGCGAGCCCGTTCTTCCTTTCCTTCCCAGGCCATGCAGTTGTGAGCCCACTTGTTGGAGGTGCAGGAGCTTGGGAGGTGACCATATACTTGTTGTCTCAGTGATGTTCCAGGATATTGCTGGTTGTGACACGTGGAAGAAAGAAATGCACAAACACATATGGGCATTTCTAGCCAACCATACAACATGTGGAAATCACAATACAAATTCGTAGAGCAATATTTGCCGCACAGTCAGCGACCAGTTCCATTTGGGCATGAGCAGACCATGTGGGGAAACACAATCACACGTGAAGAAATCCAGTCCGAAAATGCACAACCGA
This sequence comes from Ambystoma mexicanum, assembly GCF_040938575.1. Taxonomy (NCBI): domain Eukaryota; kingdom Metazoa; phylum Chordata; class Amphibia; order Caudata; family Ambystomatidae; genus Ambystoma; species Ambystoma mexicanum. The sequence continues at coordinate 749,939,298 of NC_090924.1, forward strand.
TACGGAAACAGACAGGCAAGTCACCCACCCATGTCATAATGGACGTCTGACAGTTCAGACGAGCACGGAACTTGCAAGAAACACACACACATGTAAAGAAAATACAAAAACATGAACAGGAAACGCAAACTGTAAAAACCAAATGTTAGGCTGTGGCACAAATCTCTCAATTCAGACATGCAGACACAACATGAACAACATCTAGGTGTGGAAACACCAACTAGTCTTCCTGGGCAGATGAAACACACAATTCAACCACGTGCCTGATACTAAAAAGCTAATTCTGGCAGCATGTATAGTGCCCAGACATGGAAATATCCTGAGGCATGAGAGCATTATCATAAACATGACACTCTTCAGCTACAAAACGTTTAGCCTACAGATACTGGAAATGCCAACATCAAGTTACCACAAATAGTCCAAACGAATTATTTCCTGAAGCAAAGTCCATTCAACAACAATTCACCCTATAACTCATGCTAGACCGCCGCTTCGCAACAATCACATCACAAGGGAGTCTTGGGAAATACTGATGTGGTGTGGTTGAAGGTGTACTTTGTAGCCAGAAGGGCTTTATTTTGTACTGAGTTGATTTGACCACACTTGTGAACTGTTGTTTCTCTGTTTGTAAAATAAGTTGTAGCAATTTGCATTCTTAATGTACTGTGTCAAATTCAAATAAATATGTGAATAAAATAATTTTACAAACAATACAAAGAAGGGCTTTATTCAGGTTCAGGACCTTAAATCCGTGGTCCTCGTTTTATCAAAGTAGGATGGCATTATATGTTTTAACCCGAGCTCTGCAGACAGTGCATTATCCCGCAGAGCTATCCTGTTGTCGGAAAAAAAAGGTTTGAACATAAAGGGGCAGATTCCCAGAAGTGTTTTATATTGGCGCAATCCCATTGAAAAACGGTCAGGGAATTAGGCCAAAAATGTGTAAGCTGCAAAGGATGGCTCATGACACAAAGCATGCAGGATTAGACTAGATATGTTAACAGCTGCCCGACAGCAGACATGTATATACAATTGACATATGTAAAGTAGTTCACCCATTTATTATCCCCAAGGAACACCTGTTTGCCTATCTTATGTTTCGAGAAACCATTAAGCTCTTGTGACATGATTTTTATAAACAGCTAAATTGTGAAAAAAAGACCTTCTGTTGCAGACTCAAAATCACTGATTTTATTTTTTAAAACTCTTTATCATTTTTGTAATAACGTAACAGGTATGTTGCACACATTGGAGCAGAGTCATCAAAATACATCATAACAATTCAAATGGTAACTGCAACAAAAGAAGAAAAACATTGAAAATAAATAAACCACATAGGGCACGTCCCTTTTCATCATATGAATTCACATTTTTCCAGGGCGACTATCCACATCCAACCCTATGCATTGTGTTGAGAAGGAAATGGTCCTATCCCACCACCCTTAGCCACAAGATACGTGAGAAAGCCAAAAGGAGGAAAGCCCCTCCCCATATGATATGTACACACAGCCATACGCCATACAGAATTAGATGAATCACATCGCCCACACCATCAACCCAAGACTCCATTTTGTATCAGGCCTCGATACCATCTTTTTACTAGGCCCAAAACCCACCTCTCTGTGAGGCTGCGGCCCTCGCATCCCTGGCCTCTCCCACAGAGGGACCACGTCATCAACACATCAGGCCAGCTCTGCACAAGCCTTGGTCCCACGGAAGTCCATCCGTTCAATGATGCGAATCCCCAGTATTGTTTCTCGAAGAATGCGTGCTGCAGAAAGTGTGAGACAGAGGCAATCCACAGCACAAACACCCATCCACCTCCACTAAACTGCGCATTGCCCTTCGTCCCCCACCCTGCCATGCCAGAGCCCACCTGGCCTCTCCATCCTGACCCCCAATTCCTTTCATGACGCTAACCATCTAAACCCCTGGTCTTGCCCATTTCAGATTACCCACCACAGATCTAATCCTGTGCAACAATGTACTTTCGCAAGAACAACACACTTCTGCTTGTATCATGAGGCACCAGGCAAGGCAGGCAGTAGATCAAGCCCCCCGGGAGAAATTTGGGTGCAGGAACTGTGGTATTAACGAGGTCCTGAATGTGGAGGTCGGCATGCCCATATATTATTCACACTCTTCACAAGACCCCCTTTCACATGACGGCTAGGTATCTGCCATTGTGTATGAATTGATGGTTCCTGTTGTTTAGCTTAGATAATTAGAATGTTTCACCCTCACGTCCCGGCCTTCACCACAGCAAGGAACCCAGCTGACCCACGTACACCAAGATCGACTGTGAATCAGCAGCCAATTAGGGCCTATCATCCCATATAGAGCAAGCCGATCCATATATCCCCCACCAACCAGCAGCCTAACTTTTACCATAAAGTAAATCGTCATTTATGATGCGTTTGCCCTTTTTAATGTGCTGCCTGTGTAATTTTTGGCAGAGGGCTCTCGGGCAGCAGAGTTCTTTGCTGGCATATTGATATTAGATAAAACGTTGTTTCCCTTGCAGTGTCTCTCTTGGTCTCATTCCCTGACGGGGTGTGTTATTATTGGGACACGTGTATAAGGTTGGTGCCTTCAATTGTAACCCGTTTACCATGAAACGTACAAAAGAACCTATATAGACAGTACGACACAACTCACACTCATACAAACACATGCCTAAATCGTCTCAGAGCACGCACTCGCCTCAACTCCCATAAGCACAGACCTGGAACACATGTCCTTGGGGTCCTGCAATAGGAAAGGTCACATCCATGAAACAGCCCGCGCCTGTCACACTGCTGTCCCACAAACAGTAATCGAGCGAACACACCAACCAATAGCACTTCTCAGCTCAAATGCATACGAAGGGGAACACACAGCAGCCCACCTGGTGCTAATGCTCCCCACCAGTATGACCACATTACTCCAATTGGGAAATCCCACCGATGTCTTTCCATTAAAGCCTATTCCATTTTCAAGTCAGTGTGGCGGGTCTAGCAGGCCCCCTACAGGAGCTCTCAACCTACGAGGCATGCACAACTCCCTGAATGTGCAGAGTGGAAAAATTCCCCTCTCGTACGAGTCAATAGGCCACGTCTCGCCAGGAAACCCAACATGCAGTCACCGCATGAGGTCAACTGGCAAGAGTGTTTCATTACTACCCGTTCACTCTAGTGCTGGAAACGCTCAATGGAGGTGGCGGAAGTAGAGGATGGCCATGCTGCAGCAACAGCAATATGGTGCATGAAAGCCTATGGGAGGAGCCGGCGTGCAGTGGTGAGTAATAGCTCAACATATTAGTAGTACTATTTGATTGTTTTATAGCTCCTTCAACTCTTGACACTTTGTCTCAGCATCTTCTATTTTCTTTGCAGTCAACAGCCAATGTATGCCTCTCTTATGCTCTCAATAAAGTTTCCCACGCATCACTTTTGTTTATTAGCATGCAAACTGGCTTCTTGACAATCAAACAGTCCTTGTCGAACAGGCCGGTGCCTTGAAGATCTGAGAGGTTACATGAACATTAGTAAAGCATGCAGGTCAAATACGAACACATGTTTAATAAGGTGTCCGGACATTTCATCGAAAACAATTGGTTGACAGGACATTTGGTCGACGTAATTTCGTCGAAAACCAAATGGTCGATTTTTTAAAAACATTTATATATATATTTTTAAGGTTGTAGTTTAGGGAAAAAAAGGGGGTTGGGTGGGACCCCCGGGTGGGATCCCCCCCAAAAAAAAGGGGGTAAATATAAAAAAAAAATAATTCGACCGTTTGGTTTTCGACAAAATTGGTTCGACCATTTGTCCAGTGTCGACCAATTTTTTTCAATGAAATGTCTGGTAACCGTTTAATAAGCAACAATCACATGGGCCGGCGCCTGTTGGACCCTTAGCATGAAAGACCTTTCCTGCAGTCATTTTTAATAATAAGTATGGCATTATCAGCCAAATGTTCAGGCTCCTCTTATTGTCAGAGGTAACTGGAAGGCGGACAGACTTCGCCGTGCCAGCCCCATGTAGATCCAGTGTCACCCACAGGGTTCCTGGCAGCCCTTGGCTTCACTGCCATGCCACTCACCAATTGCCAGTATGCCACATGAATCATTACGTCATCAATTCGGCTCCTGTGGGTTGTGACCCAAGTTGTAATTTTCTGGACTATCTGGTGTGTGTTCACCTATTTAGATGACACAATCCATGCACTTCAATGATTCCGGGCAAACATGTTCCGCCCTTGATTGTATATTTCTTGGGAATAAGTGCTGGCAAATACCTAAAGCTCGTATCCATGGCTCAATTTGCTTGATTTATTTAAAATATTACAGACTCCACTTATGAATAGGATCAATGTTTCATTACTGCATTTACCGCTCACTGAGCTTACACAAGGTAAGCGACTTCCTGTTGGGTTCCTAATCTGTATTATACTTGTTTATTAAGTGTAACGTGTACTTATCTGGCGATTTGAGGGTGTTCACCGTGGGACGTTTACCCAGGTCAGTGATAGGCCTGGGTGAATCTCCTGAAAAGGCATATATGAAATAAACTATTTGCAACCTGAATAAACCCTGGGGGGTAAATGGCTTTCAGCCGTGCTGTGGGGGGTGGACATGGCCGGTAACAGCCTGCAGCCCTTGCCGGGCTCCTCTCTTCGCTCGGAACTAGCGGCCATGTCCGCCCCCCACACCGTGGGGCGGGGGTGAAATCCATATACTTTCCTGGGGTTCACACCTTATTTGGGAGTCCCTGTCTGAACTGCAGTTCTTTTAATAAGCTCTGCGGGGGGTGGTCGGATCCCCACAGTGCAATGCATCACTGTTTTAAACATAGCAACCCCTCGCCACCTTAAGGCAGAGCTACTCGTGGCGTTAGCAGCATAGGCACGACTACCACACCGCCCGCCCCAGCCTGACTGAATACAAAGCTACACAACGACGCTTCACTCTCATTGGTAGGAATCTCTGCAGTGCCCATGCACGTGTTACACACCAGGTGTAAAACCCGCCGGAGTACCCTTTAAAAAGGCAGGTCTCGAACACGTGTCCTTTGAACTCAATTGATCCGTTTTCTTGTGTGCAACGTGCACTACTTCCGAGTCAATGTCAGATTCTCTGACAGGATGTGTGTGGGGGAGGGTGGGGTGGGGTGCCTCATACAGCTAATGTGATGTGCAGCACGTGTTAGTATCACAGTCTGGCACCCCAGTAAACTGTAAACCCCAGTTTTTATTATTAACCAATTGAGCAGAGCTTAATTTATCAATCTCAGACGGATGAAAGGCGGAGCTGGTCTGGCCATAATTCAAACCTGCCATTTAAGGTCAAACAGAGATCTCCGCGGCAAACCTAGGACAACCCTGCTGGACAAATCCAAATAGACCATACGAGCAAGTAACTGAAACATAATCCTGCATTTTGATCCCGGCCTTCCAGCTCACTGGATCGAAATCCAAGGGAGTTCCCAAAGAAATGCAAAGGAAATCACACAATGCTCCAAGCAGATGGTGCTTGCAAGCCTCCCCAGTACAAAGGGACTTTCCAAGGAGGTTTGGAGGTGGAACTCTGCAGGGCTATTGAGTCTTTCAACTCTCTAGTCAAGGAGGGTCGCGCTGGAGCAGCACTTTCACCAGACTCCCCACTCTCCTCTCACCAGGCAGGCAGGTGAGCAAACCATTGACACCAAAGCTTCAGAGGTGTGGGCACAATGCAAATCTTTCTGGACAAGCCCCAGTTGTGTGACCCTTCTCTGGTATGGATTAGCACTGCACAAAGGTTTATTCACGTCAGCAACACAGCGCAGTATGACATGGATCTTAAAGCTTAGCCCTTTGACATTTGATCAAAGTGTACAGCTGCACCTGCAGGTGATTTTATTTGAGTGTTTATTTTACAAAATATATGGTGAGGCCAGAGCAAAGCGGTCCTATTTTCCATTATCAAGAAGTACAGTCTATTAGCTAGCGCCTAGACGCTGCTCTCACGCCACATATCATGGCCTGAGTTGGTATGGAGACCTGGTTTTAAAATGGTACAGGGGCTTCTTGGCAGAGCAGTGTGGGTAATGATATGATATGTTATTTATAACACACCTAATACCCAGAGCTTTCTGAGCACCGACCCAGGGAATCGAACCGGCGTTGCTCTGTGTTGTCTTGTTTCCAAGGCAAGCAAGTTGCCCCTGGGCTATCCTCACAAAGATAATGTTGGGCTGCAATTGAGCGTCTTGCCAGTGGATATATAAACATATGGGGGGCTTCAGATTCTGGTGTTCCAATCAATTTATCTTTGTACTTATCTGAACTTGACAGAAAGCAACACACATCTGTTTTTTTTTGGTGACATGGAGATGGAAGAGAGAGAGACTCGGTTTGATATGGACAGGGAGATTGGTCCTACATGTTTCTGATGGTTAGTGGGGTAGAGTGTCAGAGGAGGGCGGCTAGAACAGAGAGGCTGCAGCTTCTTCTGTTAGTGGGGAATGTGACGCAATGAGGCGGAAGTGGAGTGGAGGCGTCTGGGCGGGGCACAGAGACCGGATCTGCAGATTTGCAGCAAGCAGCACAGGGGCCTCAGCACTTTCTACAACCACACCTCGTTAAATAAAGTCACGTTTCAAAAGCTTAACTAAGCTCCCATTGCAACACGTCAATGCTCACATAAGCTCGTGTTTATTCCCGACGCACAGAGGGGGCGCTACCCTGTCTACCATTCAAACTTTCCATCGTGAGCAGCGCGAGCGGAAATCTCCAGTGCTTTCTTGCCGGCCATTGGAGGGCTTGAACTCCCACCAGGAAACTGTCGCCGTTTAAGCCGCCCACTAGTAATGACAGCCTTGTAAATCTTTGTGTCAAAATCAATTTCCGAATCATTTTTCCAAATGGTTTTAATTAGATATTATTTCAGTCTCGCCTGCACTAATTTAATTCCTGGGATCAGCCTCCCAGCCTCCAACCTGTTCAGAGGATTTTTCCAGCCTGCCAGCTTGGTGGAGGCGGTGCGGTGTGTCCTCAGCACAGTCGAAGGCACGGCCTCTGCGGGGCTTGCTATTCCGCTGGAACTAAAAAGGCCGATCCCGGACGCCGTTCCCCCGCGGCGCCATCATGCGACTTGCTGCTGCTTCCACATCTGCCTTCCGACCCAGGCGGCCCCAGAGTTTTATGACCCCATGAGGTCCGGATGTCTGTGTTCTTAACTGCGCTTATTGTACACAGTGGCCCGTTTAGAGAGAGTCCTTGGGCTTGACTGCGGCGCCTACACACGCGACTTCTTCTGGTTGCATTGTGTTTTAGCCGCTGCTGCTTTACTGCTGCACACCAAATCATGGTGCCTGATGCGTTCAGCTCCCAGGTGCTTGATCCCGGCCCCATAACCTCGAAGGCAAAATACCCAGTACTCAGAGACGCCTAGCAAGCGGGCAACAGGACATGTTAAATGCATTAAGAGTTCCCCCGCCATTATAGAGATCACAGTAGAAGGCTTGACCGAAGGGCCTCTGTTAAAATATAATGCATCCGTTTTCTCCGAGGATCTAGCAGTCCTTGAGCTAAAATGAATACTTTAAGGTCAATGGATCATCCGCACTGTGGCAGCTGTTGAATTATTTAATGAGTTGGCATAGCCTGCTTTGAAAGGCTTGATCTGCCCCAATAGCTCATGTTCCCGCACAAAATGGTCGTTCGATTGCCTATGAACATATGCTGATGTCCTATTTATTAACTGTTCTATCCATTTGCTATATTATAGGTAAGTACATCTTGGCTTCTCATTGGTTACATTCCTTAACTCAGGGGCGTGATCTGCAATATCAATACCCTGGCAAGAGCTATGAATGTATATAACATGCAGTGCTGGCCAGCAGTCCCCAAAACGTGAGATTTACTTACTATACTGGTTAGTATGCCATGCAATATGTTTATTTCAAATATGGAAGCATGATGCTGAACACTGTAACATACCATTTATTAAACCCTTTTCTTAATATTGAATGTAGCCCAGCCAATCTGGACGGCAGAAATCCGGTCACTAATTAAGCTTTATAGACCTAGCCCAAGGGATGGACTAGGAGTTATGCGACCTGAAGACCCACTTAAAGGCTTGGGCGGAGCGAGGGTGTTTAAAAAGGTTTGCAGCCCATAACTCTTGGTATGGCCTGAGGGCATTTCTCTACAAAGCTATTATGTACCTTTGTGTGGGGTGAAAGGGGGTGTAGAAAAAGCCAATCTGCCAGGAGCGGTTGTTGAGAACTGGCTTGTTCAAGCAACCATGTACCAACATGATGAGACATGAGGGCGGGGCTTAGAAACCAGTCAGGCAGCGTCTGCCAGGTGAGACCGGAGAAGATTGCAGGCAGAAGGGGGCACCCCTCACCCTAACAAAGTAAGTAGCAGGGGAGGGGTGGTTGATTTCGTTGCCTGAGCAGAATCTGTTAGGTGATGCCTGGGTGAGGAGGTGAGCGGGACTAGTAGATGGCAGAGTCATCTGCCCCCACCCTAAAATGGTAGGGAGCGGTGAGGTGCAGCCTGGGCAAGGAGGAGAGCAGCAGGGCACCACAGCGGTCAGCGCAACACTTCTGTGATGAGAGGGAACGCTGCAATGAGAAGTGGGCCACCAGGTGGGCCGCAAGTGCAGTGACCACAGGAGAATGGCAAGTCATCCCTCACATTGGCCAATTTCCAGGCCATACTTATTTTCCGAGCCATATTGTCTTATATGGCTCAGAAATTGGCCAATAGGGGAAGCTGGATTTTCTCCCTACCTCAGGCCATTCACACCCAACACTTGTAGTGCTGTCTCCCAGCAGGGACTTGACTATTTCCCAGCAGCACCTCTTTAGCCCCCTTGGCTTCTGGTACCCGCTGGCCTCCGCATCTCCACGGTTCTCTACCCTTAACCTTTCCATGTAACATTCCTGCTGAGGCCTGTTTCTGCCCCACCCCTCTGCGTCACCTTGCTTAGGCTTTTAACCCTGCATCTGTGCACCTAATGACCAACAGTGCTTCACACCCAGAGCACTAATGCATAAGAAGTCTGTGGTAAAAAAGAATAGAAAACAAACTTCACTTGTGTCATTTCTTATGCAGGTTTTGGGTGAAGACTTTGTTGTTTTAAAAGTTGCTGAATATGAAAGCTCATTTTGGGCAGTATAAGTGGGTATTGTCAGTTATTCTTTGCTGTTCTGGGCAATGCTACAGGGCCGCCCAAAGCAAAGCAGGGTAACTGCTGTTACCATCAGCAGGCCAGGAGAGGGGCAGCCCAGCTTCGCCCCTGTCTGCTCCTCTCCTTCCCCCAGCTAGAGAGACACGCAGTCTATGCAACACAACGCTGAGGAAGGGCGAGGTGTGAACAATCACCTCACCCTTTCCTCCAGGCACCAAGGTGCTAAGCACCTAAGGAAACCAACAGTCAGGCAGGGCCCAGGTTCAAAGAACTGCCCCCCAGGGGGCCAGACAGTCAGCTATCCCACCAGGGGCTGGAACACAGCAGCCCCCACTACTATACATATCAAAGACCCAGGGCTGCCCTGGGTCTTATAAATGAGAGCCGCATGCTCTGAGAAAACACAATCAGTTTGTGGCCCTGAAGGGGGACCCAAACAAACAGGAGGTGCACTGTTTACTCAGTGCCTTCCAACCTTTGCTTCTTTACAAGGGAAGGGACACCCATACCACCCAATCAAGATGACGTCACAACACCACCAAAGAGACAGAAAGTGACAGATGGCCCTAAAAAAGGTAACAAAAAACTGGCGAAATTGTGCGAGAACATGTCGGAAATGCAACAATTATTGCGCGAAATGAGGAGGAAACAATTACCTCACACAGGGGAGCAGGGACCCACAAACACCAACATACCCCTAGAACCTACCATAACGGCAACAATATATGAAGAGAAATTGCCCAATGATGGCAGAAAACTATGGGCTTACATCAGGGGTGCACAACTGATTTTGACAGAGGGCCGAAAGTACCTTACATGAGGGCTATAGTGGGCTGAAAAGTAAAAGTGGGCGGGGCGGTAGGCGGGACATGTCAGGAGGCTTTTTCAACCCCCAATTTGTATTAAACACATGGAAAAAGATGTTTTTGAGGGGTAACGATTTTTATTGCATTTCAAACTTACATTTTGTACTACACATTTTCCATTGCTATCATTTATTTCGATTTAGGTATTGTATATCGTCTGTTTAATTAAATTATATATATTTTATTGACCCTTGATTGGACATTCCGTTATTTTGGACTGCTATAGTTTGCTGTTTGGGTTACCCAAGAGGAGTATGGCCTTCGTTGAGTCAGGTTTCCTCAAAAAAGCAAAGGATGTACATCTCCTAACTGTGCCTGTTTTAGCTTTATTATTGAGTTCTCTCTTGGAGTGCAACACTATGCCCCATGGCTCCCATCCCCAACCAAACACTATGCCCCATGGTCCCCTCACCCCCAACCAAACACTATGCCCCATGGCTCCCATCCCCAACCAAACACTATGCCCCATGGCCCCCTCACCCCCAACCAAACACTATGCCCCATGGGCCCCCTCACCCCCAACCAAACACTATGCCCCATGGGCCCCCTCACCCCCAACCAAACACTATGCCCCATGGGCCCCTCACCCCCAACCAAACACTATGCCCCATGGGCCCCTCACCCCCAACCAAACACTATGCCCCATGGCCCCCACCCCAACCAAACACTATGCCCCATGGGCCCCTCACCCCCAACCAAACACTATGCCCCATGGCCCCCACCCCCAACCAAACACTATGCCCCCTGTCCCTCACCCCCCAAGCAAACACTATGCCCCCTGTCCCTCACCCCCAACCAAACACTATGCCCCATGGCCCCCTCATCCCCCTAACCCCTTACCAAACACTATGCCCCATGGCTCCCAACCAAACACTATGCCCCCTGTCCCTCACCCCCCAAGCAAACACTATGCCCCCTGTCCCTCACACTCAACCAAACACTATGCCCCATGGCCCCCTCACCCCCATAACCTCCAACCAAACACTATGCCCCATGGGCCCGTCACCCCCAACCAAACACTATGCCCCATGGCCCCCACCCCAACCAAACACTATGCCCCATGGCCCCCACCCCCAACCAAACACTATGCCCCCTGTCCCTCACCCCCCAAGCAAACACTATGCCCCCTGTCCCTCACCCCAACCAAACACTATGCCCCATGGCCCCCTCACCCCCCTAACCCCCAACCAAACACTATGCCCCATGGCTCCCAACCAAACACTATGCCCCCTGTCCCTCACCCCCCAAGCAAACACTATGCCCCCTGTCCCTCACCCCCAACCAAACACTATGCCCCATGGCCCCCTCACCCCCCTAACCTCCAACCAAACACTATGCCCCATGGGCCCGTCACCCCCAACCAAACACTATGCCCCATGGCCCCCACCCCAACCAAACACTATGCCCCATGGCCCCCACCCCCAACCAAACACTATGCCCCCTGTCCCTCACCCCCCAAGCAAACACTATGCCCCCTGTCCCTCACCCCCAACCAAACACTATGCCCCATGGCCCCCTCACCCCCCTAACCCCCAACCAAACACTATGCCCCATGGCTCCCAACCAAACACTATGCCCCCTGTCCCTCACCCCCCAAGCAAACACTATGCCCCCTGTCCCTCACACTCAACCAAACACTATGCCCCATGGCCCCCTCACCCCCCTAACCCCCAACCAAACACTATGCCCCATGGGCCCCTCACCCCCAACCAAACACTATGCCCCATGGCCCCCTCACCCCCCTAACCCCCAACCAAACACTATGCCCCATGGGCCCCTCACCCCCAACCAAACACTATGCCCCATGGCCCCCACCCCCAACCAAACACTATGCCCCCTGTCCCTCACCCCCAACCAAACACTATGCCCCATGGCCCCCTCACCCCCAACCAAACACTATGCCCCATGGCCCCCACCCCCAACCAAACACTATGCCCCCTGTCCCTCACCCCCAACCAAACACTATGCCCCATGGCCCCCTCACCCCCAACCAAACACTATGCCCCCTGTCCCTCACCCCCCAACCAAACACTATGCCCCCTATCCCTCACCCTCAACCAAACACTATGCCCCATGGCCCCCTCACCCAAACCAAACACTACGCCCCATGGCCCCCTCACCCCCAACCAAACACTATACCCCAAACACACTCTCAAGCATGCACCCATACAGACCCGAACCCCCGCCTCCAACGCAGCACACACATTCTCAAGCATGAACCCATACAGACCCGAACCCCCCGCCCCCAACGCAGCACACACATTCTCAAGCATGCACCCATACAGACCCGAACCCCCCACCCCCCAACTCAGCACACACACATGCACCCTTACAGACCCGAACCCCCCACCCCCCAACTCAGCACACACACATGCACCCTTACAGACCCAAACCCCCACCCCCCCAACTCAGCACACACACATGCACCCATACAGACCCGAACCCCCCACCCCCCAACTCAGCACACACACATGCACCCATACAGACCCGAACCCCCACCCCCCAACTCAGCACACACACATGCACCCATACAGACCCGAACCCCCACCCCCCAACTCAGCACACACACATATACCCTTACAGACCCGAACCCCCCACCCCCCAACTCAGCACACACACATGCACCCTTACAGACCCGAACCCCCACCCCCCAACTCAGCGCACACACACATGCACCCATACAGACCCGAACCCCCCACCCCCCAACTCAGCACACACACATGCACCCATACAGACCTGAACCCCCACCCCCCAAATCAGCACACACACAGACCCGAACCCCCCCAACCCCAACTCAGCACACACACAAACATGCACCCATACAGACCCGAACCCCCACCCCCCCAACTCAGCACACAAAAAACATTCAAATCAAAACATTTATACACATCCGACACCCACCCCCACCCCCGCATCTCAACATACACATAAAATGCATTCAAATTCCAACATTCATACACATCCGACACCCCCCCACCCCCGCATCTCAACACACACACAAAATACATTCAAATTCCAACATTCATACACATCCGACACCCACCCCCGCATCTCAACACACACACAAAATACATTCAAATCAAAACATTCATACACATCCGACACCCCCCCACCCCCGCATCTCAACATACACACAAAATACATTCAAATCAAAACATTCATGCACATCCGACACCCCCCCACCCCCGCATCTCAACACACACAAAATACATTCAAATCAAAACATTCATACACATCCGACACCCACCCCCGCATCTCAACACACACACAAAATACATTCAAATCAAAACATTCATACACATCCGACACCCCCCCACCCCCGCATCTCAACATACACACAAAATACATTCAAATCAAAACATTCATGCACATCCGACACCCCCCCACCCCCGCATCTCAACACACACAAAATACATTCAAATCAAAACATTCATACACATCCGACACCCTCCCACCCCCGCATCTCAACATACACACAAAATACATTCAAATCAAAACATTCATACACATCCGACACCCCCCCACCCCCGCATCTCAACACACACACAAAATACATTCAAATCAAAACATTCATACACATCCGACACCCCCCCCACCCCCGCATCTCAACATACACATAAAATGCATTCAAATCAAAACATTCATACACATCCGACACCCCCCCACCCCCGCATCTCAACATACACATAAAATGCATTCAAATCCCAACATTCATACACATCCGACACCCATCCCCGCATCTCAACACACACACAAAATACATTCAAATTCCAACATTCATACACATCCGACAACCCCCCATTCCCCCATCGCAACATACACACACAAACATAAAGTGAAACAGACCCGACACACAAACGCAAACAGACCACTTACCGGAGACGTGCTGGAAGGCAGGCAGGTAAGCGGCAGGTAAGCAGGAACGCTGGAATCGTACTACGGCTGGCGTGGTCCAAGGCTGAAACGCCTTCCGGCATCAAGCCTTATGGACCACGCCAGCCGTAGTGCTGGCCCTCCATTGGGTCAGCACACACACACTACGTGGCTCGTAGGAGCAACGTGGTGCATGTGTGCTGAGCCAATGACGGCCAGTGTTTTGTCCGGCCCGGAAGACAACAAAGACTTTCCTAATGGAGGGCGGCCGCGGGCCGCCCTCCATTAGGAAAGTCTTTGTGCCTCGCGGGCCGGACAAAAGAGCATGGCGGGCCGCAACTGGCCCGCGGGCCGTAAATTGTGCACCCATGGCTTACATGGATAAAATAAGAGAAGTAAAAATCACTCAAAGAGGGAAGACCTGGCTAGCATATGATATCAGATTTAGGAGAAGCATGTCAGAGAGGCCAGCCATAGAATGGGACGAGGTCAAAAATGACTTATACACGTTAAAACGCCAAGCCCCCATCGGAGGAAGAGGCCTCACAGAACATCTCCAAAAATAGCAAAAATGCACAGGGTCCCAGAAATAACGATAACGAGAAACATAAAAAGGGGGAACAGCCCTTTCGGAAGAACCAGCCATGGGAGGCTAAGTCTAATACCCACATGCAGAACAAAAACCACTCTCCAAAAGCCAACATTCCATGCAGGAATTTTGGAAAAAACCAGTGCACCTGGTACAAACACGCTTGCACAAACTGCAACGGTGACCACGCAGCAAGCAACTGCACCAGACTGCCAGCCAAAAATGCAAAAGATTAGCACCATCCACTCCCTTTCAACCCCAGGTGTGGCACCAGGCAGAACCCCCATCAACCCAAACAATTTTAGGGAAGCACTCATGAATTACCCGGACAAGGAAACCAGCGAAGCAATCAGGCAAGGTTTCACCAAGGGTTTCATCATCCCTTTCAAGGGAACAGGGTCACAGATCATCCCAATGAACCTGAAGTCAGTCAGGGACAACCCCTAAGTGGTGGAGAGCAAAATCAAGAAGGAATTACTATTAGGCAGAATTGCAGGACCCTGGGACCACATGCCCCTCAAAGATTACATAATATCACCATTAGGACTGGTCCCCAAAAAAGAACCAGGGAAAATTAGGTGAATTCATCACTTATCCCATCCCAAAGGCCAATCACTAAACGACGGCATTCCACACACGGAAGACGCGGTATCCTACACACACTTCCAGGAGGCGGTAAGACTCATACAGGAATGTGGCAGGAACGCCCTGATGGCCAGACATTGAATCTGCTTTCAGACTATTGCCAGTCCACCCAGATTACCAACAATGGCTAGGTTTTACTTTTAACAACAAATTCTATGTAGACAGATGCCTCCCCATGGGGTGCGCAGTATCCTGCGCCCTATTCGAGCAACTCAGCTCCTTTTTTCAATGGGCTTTCCAAAAACAGAGACCAGGTACCAAAATAGTACACTACCTCGATGAATTCATGGTAATGGGACCAGCAAATTCTGAAGAATGCAACAGGGCTCTGGCAAAACTAGGAGGAATGGCCGCACAGTGGGGCATACCTTTAGCAAGGAAAAAAATGACCAAACCGGCCACCAACATAATTTTCCTGGGCATTGAAATTGACTCAGCACAGGGCTTATGCAAGATCCCAAAAACAAAAATAGCAGAACTCCTGGAGAAAATACAAAGCCTAACAACAAAAGACAAAGGCACAGTAAAAGAAATTCAGCCATTAGCAGGAAGCCTCAACTTCGCAGCCAGAATCATCCCTCAGGGGAGAGTATTCTCCAGAAGTCTGGAACTAATAATCAAATCTTATACCAAACCCCACCTGCACATCCGACTAGGCACAGAGGTGAAACAAGACCTGGAAATTTGGGGGAATTTCCTTAAAGATTTTAACGGGACATCACTGTGGTGTACGCCATTGAACACCTCAACAAAAAGGGTCCTTTTCACCGATGCAGCTGGGAGCAGGGGGTTTGGAGCCATACTAGACTCAGAATGCGTGGCAGGACACTGGCCCATAACATGGCAAGCTGCAGGGTGGACAAAAAATATCACCCTCCTAGAAATATTTCCCATCTGGCTTACTTTACACAACTGGGGCAGGCAGCTAGCGAACACGGAACTCTTGGTCTGGTGTGACAACATGGCCGTGGTAGGCTCCATAAACAGAAGATCCACTAAATGCCCTTTAGTGCTGAAAGTCCTACGAGCCATTACAGCGGTCACACTACAAGAAAACATTATGATCAAAGCAAAGCACATCGCTGGAGCAGACAATAATATTGCAGATGCTTTATCTCGCTTTCAGTGGCCAAGATTCTGGGAGCTAGTGCCGCACGCCTGCGAACAGATGACGCCAATACCAGCAGAATGCTGGACAATAATGGGAATACAAAAACAATGCCATCAACGCCAGCGCCAGAGAGCTCAGGCCGGGATGCCCAACAAGAACCAGGCACCTCAAAAATGGGTGCTAACAAAACAACGGCATCAATGCCTGCGCCAGAGAGCACGGGCCGAGATGACCAACAAGAACCAGGCACCTCAAAAATGGGTGCCAACAAAATACCGACATCAAAGCCAGCGCCAGAGAGCCCAGGCCGGGATGTCCAACATGATACAGGCACCTTTAAAACGGGTGCTAACAACTGGCTGCTCATAGAAAATACAAACCCTGGCTCAGGTTTCTTAATAGAGATGGCGGAGAAAGCCCTGGCAAGCACTGCAGCATCTCAGTACAGTAAGTGTTTGCAAACAGTATTTAGAGCCACAGGGTTAAACCATGTCGAGTTAATAACGATTAAAGACATAGAAACATTCTTAAAATGGGCGCATAAGCGGGGCTTTAAGAGAGACTGGGCAAAAAGACACCTAGTAGCAATCTCATATTTTTCAAAAATACGGGGTGACTCAGATCCCACTCAGAACGCCCTAATTTCCTACGGTATGAAAGGATGGCCAGAGTGGAAGGGCCCCAGGTAGACACCCGCCGCCCTCTTGATTTCAGCAAACTGGTAACGATAGCAGACCAGTTAGAAGCCATATTGCTGGCACCCATATGAGATAATATTATTCAAATCAGCATTTTTCTGCCCTACTTCGGGGCTTTCCGGGTGGGAGAGCTCATCGCCTCCAGCACCAAGGCCACAAACGGTTTAGGCATTATGGAGGTCAGGGTCAGACAAGACAGCGTCAACATAGAAATCCAACAGTCAAAAAACTGGGGCCAAAAGAACCATTAACATTTGCGGTATTGATGAGGTAACAAACTGCCCAGTATGTATTACCAACCTTTATTACGCACAAAGGCCCAAGATAGGGGGGAGGTTTCTAATCCACAAGGACGCCTCGGCACTAAGCCACTACCAATTCAAAGGGGTGCTGATGAAAGCAATCAGCAAAGCAGGGTGTGGGACCCCAAGGGCTTTGGCACCCACTCCTTCAGAATAGGTGCCGCCACCTCAGCATGGCAAGGAGGCCTAGCACCTCAACAACTAAAAAACATAAGGAGATGGAAGTCTGATTGCTACAAAATATACATCAGACCACAGCTAATATAACCATCTTCCCCCATTTTTCTTTATCCCCCGCCCTTCAGAAACAACAGGTGTAGAGAGAACCTCTCTCCAATCAGCATGGACAGTTGGCCACTCATTTATCTTCAGGACGGGCCGATGGGCATAGGAGACCAAAGAAAGGCCACCCTTCATAAACACCATTGCTTCGGGATGGGGATACAGAGGACTACGATGGGCCGATATCCACGAAACACTAGCTGAGCTAGTCGCATACAGAGACCTGCCAGAATTTCTGGTCATACACCTAGGTGGCAATGCTCTGGTTTCTATTGGAAGGAGAAATTTATTCGAAGACATTTGCTTCTCCCTAGCAGGCATTTCACACAATTGGAGGGAAACGGAAATACACTTCTCGGCCATCCTAGCCAGGAGGAAATGGCAAGGGGCCAACTGCTACAAATCTACAGACATTTCCAGTAGAAAACTCAACAGGGGGCTAGAGAATTCTGTACAGCAAGAGGACTGGGCTTCATAAAGCACCCAGCCATTACACTGGGTGAC
Source organism: Ambystoma mexicanum (assembly GCF_040938575.1). Lineage (NCBI taxonomy): Eukaryota > Metazoa > Chordata > Amphibia > Caudata > Ambystomatidae > Ambystoma > Ambystoma mexicanum. The sequence continues at coordinate 749,957,328 of NC_090924.1, forward strand.
CCGGACCTTTTTCTCAAAGACGGCACCCATTTATCTAACCAGCGCATGGAACATTTCTTTCGAGAAATTACAGCAACTCTAGCCTCCAGGGGGGGGTCACTAGGAGATACTTTCGGGGGAACGCGGTCAGCCTCCAACCTGCCCACGTGTGGCGGCACTGGCCAGAGGGGGTAACCCCAGGACCCAGTGCCCAAAAGTATGTTACTATTATGATATGTGATTATTGTTATCTCCATAACCATATCTGTACAATAAAAACCTACGGCCTTTTATTGCCAACACTTGACAAACACTGTGTGAGCCAAATTATTCTGGGTGAGGGTATGGGGTCAGCCAATAATTATGCATGCATATGGGTACAGCAGTTATGTGTTGGTCTTCGTTTTTAACACTGCTTTTTTCATGCTGTGTCTCTATCCGTTTGTCTTGCAAATACCACGTCAGACCTGGTTGAATGAAATTTCCTTCCTGACGGAAGCTATAGAGTCCTTCAATGGGGGCACAGATGCAACCTTCCTCGTCTCACCCGCCCATTTGCCCCCTGCTCCCCTTCTCTTCGTCAATCATGTAGTGTACACCTCAGCAAACTCCTGCATCTCCTCTGCCAACTTGCCCCTTCCATTCAATCACTGTGCTTGCCTGAGCCTTTTGCCTCCTCTTCATCCTTGTGACATGGGCGCCGGGGTTAAGAATTAGTGGGGGCACGAAAAATGCCTGGAACCAAATTATGCCCACACTCGTTGGTGAGTTACTATTCGCACTGTCCTGTTTTGGCAGGAAGTGCTGTGTTCCTTTGTCTACACCACATCCCTCCCCAACTTGCATAATGACAAAACCCTACACCCCAATTCTAGGGGGCATACATGTGAATCAGCAGATAGCAAATGTCATTTAGCTTACAGTTCATTGGTAGATGCCATGCAGGACAAACCCCCCCATTTTCGTAGATGGTTGTGGTTTCTCTTTCAGTGCGTACTTGGATTATTTCTCCTGGGGGTTTGCCCGGGTGTTGCTGTGCACTCAGGTTGCTTCTGTTCTGCTTCGGTAAGGCCTGGGCTCGAGCTTTGAGGGCTAGCCGGGGCCTCAGCATCATCAAAGTCTCATTTGCCCTGGCATCTCCGGGGGGTCGTCATCACCAGGGGCAGGCTCCTTGGCGGTGTGGGGGGAGCTTCTTTCCACATTGTGGGTGGCACCCTTCTGAAATGTGATGTATTCCTAGTCGCCACCTCCTGGTCCCATCGGGCTGTTATCATCCCGCTGTCATTGTCTGTGATCACCTATGGAGATGATCCATACGGAAGGGCCAGCTTGTTCTGGGGTGACCGGTTCTTCACCAGCATCACGTCTCCTGAGGCCAGGTTCCTGGGGGCAGCTGGATGAGCTCAGCTCTCCCAGTCGTTCCAGGCTTCTAGGTCTTCCTCAACTCTCTCATTGTCCACTTCCGGGGTGGTCCAGTTGGGGTGCACCGGGAGCCCCACTTGTATGGGGGTTTTGAGCATAAGGGCTGCTGGACAGACATGGGTTCAGGAGTGGGGTGTCTTTCGGTAGACTCTTAGAAACCTGTATACTTCCGGTAGTCACAGGACTTGTTGGTCCTTTACAATGCAGACTTTGTGCAGTGTCGCCACGAAGCGCTCAGAATCCCAATTGCCTGGGGCCAGTAGGGGCTGATTCGATGATGTTGTATGTTCAGATTGTCCAGAAAACTATGTACATCTCCTCCCTTGAATGGGGGGCCGTTATTGCTTTTAATTTTGTTAGGTACGCCATGGATGGCGAACATCTTTTCGGGGGCGGTGATGACCAATACTGCATCAGTGTACTGGACTGGTTCGACTACAGGGTATCTACTGAACTCATTCATGGCCATTAGCAGGTTACGCTTTGTTGGCCACTGAGCAGAAGTCCATGCTGATCGCATCCCACCTCTGTTGGCTGTGTGGAGGACATGCAATAGGCTCTGGGGGCCTTTGTCACTTGGTTGTTTGGCATGTGGCACACACTCCTATTAGAACCATTACTTTTGGCTGCATGTTCAGTATCCACACGAATGATTTGAGAAAAGCCAGAGTCTTGATGATGCCTTGATGGTCTTCGTGGCCCAGTCTTAATGCTTGTTCTTCGAGTACTGCTGGCAGGACAATGCAATGTCCCTTCAGTATGATCCCTTCTGGGGAAATTGAGAGTTTGTGTCGCACTAGGTTTTGTAGCATATCTTGGCCCGCTGGTGTTTGGTGGGTTGCTGCTGAAGCAGATTCTTCCAATCCTCCGATATAATGGATTATTTTACCCGTTGAAGACAGGATCCTGCGCTGTCTCGCTGGTGATTTCTTGTAGCCTCATGCATTTGGGGCAGGCGCACGTGATCCCATGACAGACATATTCATCTGTTTCCTGCGTAGTGTGTTCTTCTGGAGTCGTTGGCCATGGGTGCAGGGACAGATAGTCTGCTGGATTGTCTCCACCAGCACGGTATAGCACTTCAATGTCAAATGGCTGGAGCTGGAGCATCCATCACTCAAGTCTTGCTGGTGGGCGCGGGCGGAGCCCTTGAAGATCGGCATAAGCGGTTTGTGATCTGTGTAAACTGTCATATGGTGCCCTAGGAGGTAGAGTTGGAAGTGTCAGCATCCCCAGAGGATGGCAACGACCTCACGCTTAATGTGAGTGTAGTTCTGTTCGGTTTTGGTCAGCGCCCCGCTGTAGAACGCGATAGGGTGTGTGGTTCCTTCTTGGTCCTTCTGAGTGAGGATAGCTCCCACACCTATGGGACTGGCATCCAGCAGCAGCTCTGTTTTCCAGGTGGTATTGAAAAACACCACAGTGTTGTTCGTCATGAGGGAATATTTGATTTGTCTGAATGCTTATTCTTGTTCTTTTCTCAATGTCCAGTGTACATCTTCCTTGGTCAGCTGAAGCTTTGAACTTTAGTCGCTGTAGTTGGCGGACGGGTGTTCTTTATGTCTGCGACCTTGGTTGGATCAGAGATACTCTGTTTGCATTGAATACATAGCCGAAGAAAGATAGGTCTGTTTTGCCGAATTCCCACCGTTTGGCATTTAGGGAATCCTACAGCCGTGCATTGTGTTCCTCCTCAGAGGTGTCATACACGAGGAGTCATCGCTGACATTCGTGGTGCTGAGCAGGTCTTGTAGCACATTGCAGATCTCATTCTGAAATACCTCGCCGCCGACGCAATGCTGAAGTTCAGCCTGCGGTACCTCTGGAGTCCCAGATGTGACAAAAATTTTGTTATTTAACTTGACTCCTTGGCCACTTGGATTTGGTGATAACTGGAGCGAAGGTTCAGGTTACTGCAAACTGTGGCTCTCGTTAAATCCACGAACAGCTGATCAATGGTGGGTGTTATATGTGTCATTCACCTCCAGTCTCCTGGTTGGGGAGTCTCATATCAAAGCATATTCACAATGCGTTTGTTTTTTGTATTTTTTTGTAACTACCCTTGTGGATACCGAGGGGGTGGACCCCGACATTTTCTCGAAGATGCAGAGGTCCTCCAGCTTCTTCAGCTCTTTCTCCACTGCTGCCCGCGTATGGAAGGGGTCCCTCCTGTGCCGGGCTGCTCTTGGCTATATGGTGGGGTCTTTATGGAGCATGACTGTCCGGTTCTTTAGGCAACCAATGTCTTTGAAGAGTTTGGGGTGTTTGGCTATCAGTTTGTCGATGGTTGGTCGCTGCAGCTGGAGCGCAGTGAATGATTTTCACATTTTCCACTTTCTTGCAGCTCAGTAATGTATCAATGCCTGCCTCTACGATGTAAAAACTGGGTCGCCTCCCTATGTACACAACATCAGCTTTAAACAACCCTTTCACAGGCATAGACCCGGACGGTTGTGCATTGCATTGGGGGGCTCCTGGGCATGGTTTTTAGTTTGTCCTTCGGTATGACATTTACAGTTGCTCCTATATCGATGACCACTCTTGTCAGTGCGCCCTTCATGAGCACTGTGAAGGTTGGTTGAGATCTGCATTTTGTTTTCTTTGTGCCTTTTTGTGCCCCTTGTATGGAAATCAGATGCACTCTTTTGCTCTGTCTCTTGGTGCATCGCTCTGGGGATGAACCCCTCTCCGTCTGCTCACTCGTCTTACTGTCACTCATGCTCCTCTCATGTTCAATCGTTCTCACTTTCTCTCTGCGACTTGCCTCATGCCCAGCTCTTGGTTTTTTATGTTCACTGAGTGTATTGAATGGGCCTCCTGTCCTCTCGTTGACTGGAGCTGGGGCAGACTCAGGCAAAACGGTTTAGCTTCCCACATTTCTGACATGTTGCCCCGATGGCTGGGCAGAGATCATCCCGGTGCCATGCTCTGCCGCACCACTAGGAGGTTTGCAGTGGCCATGTCAGTAAAACAGGAGTGCGGCAATGCTGGCTGAGGATTGTTCCACGTCATTTGGCAGGTGGCTATTGCCGCTTCCATGGCGGTCACTTGGGTGTCTGTTCGTTCTCTCTGGCGCCTCATCTCGAAGATCCGTTTGAGGGGGACATTTTTCTCAGACAATGTCTCTCCTGAGGTTTTCGGATGAAATGCAGTGAATGACCTGTTGTCTCACTGAGAACTCCTCATTGGGGAACTCTGAGCCGATTGCTAGTTCTCGGATTCTCGTGTGGAAGTCATTGATGGACTCGGATGGCCGTTGTCTCACCAGGCTCAGTTGGAAACTCTCATAGTCAGGGTTCAGTTGGGGTATGAAATTCCCCTTCGAGCGCCCTTCTCGCTGCTTGGTAGTCATCTTCGTGGCCACTGTTGGGCAATGAGTTAAACAGTCACAGGCTCAAAGTTCCCAGGTTTAGCATGAGTCACATGTATTTTCCTCATCTTGAGTGATTTTCTTTGACTTGAGGTGGAGTTCAAATTGCTGAAACCATAGCTCCCACCGGAGGGCGGCACCTTCTGCGTATGAATCAAATGGTTTCAGGAACACACCTTCTGCTGAATCACGCCATGTGCTCCTTCCTGCGTACGTTTCCTGTGGTTGTAGTGTTCTCCTGGGGACCTGGCGCCACTTTGGCTAGCAGTGTTTGCTGTCTGTCTGACATTGTGTTGTGTGAGGGCAAACTCTTATGCTCTTCCTGTGCTTTGTCGATTGTTTCTGTGTGGTTGTTATGGAGCACCCTCTACTGGCAGTCCTTAAAGGCTGCTTTTGGGGTTTTGGTGCACTTTGGGCACTGTGCTTTGACTGGTTCGCTAACATTAACTTGACTGGGCGCAGCTTCTGCTTGCCAGGCTCACCATGTGTTCCAGGGTGTGGATGCTTGTTTCTTGGGCAGCGGTTGGCTTGGCTCTTCTGCCACAGATGATTACCTGCTGGTTCGACATTGGGTCTTATTGGTAGCCTTCTGTGTGCTGGCCTGTTGCTGTACCTCTGCCATAATGATTAATGTTTTTTTTTCCTGTTTGGAGCCGGCTCGCACGCTCTCTGCGCCGGGCTCGTTCCGGCCTGTCACTGCTGCAGGCTGTGGGTACCCTGTTTGTTGCAGCTCGATGCTTGGGAGCTCGCTCCAGTCGCTGTCACAGGGGTTGGGATCCCGTCCCTCATTGCCAGTGTGACGACATGGGCCCCAGGGCTAGGAATTACCAGGGGACCAACTAACGGCTGGGACCAAATAATACACAAACTCATTGGTGGGTTACTACTCGCACTGTCCTGTTTTTGAAGGCAGTGCAACCTTTTTGTATCTCTTCCTCGCACCCTGACATCATCTGTCAGGACGCCGCTGTGTCCTTTTCTCTACACTACAGTTCTCACCTTGGACCCTAGGCCCATGGGCAGCCCACAAGCACCCTGCCCCCACCAAAACACGCCGCCCGACTCTCAAGTTATTTCAAGGCACCCTCAGCAGTCAGCGCCAAGTAATGGGGATCCACTGAAAATGTTATCCATGTGTGCTTATTGTCGGTGCAGCATTCAGGGCATTCAGGGAAAGGGCACTGCTGGAGGGCATTTCCTTATTCACAAAATGCGGGTAACAACGGAAAGCGCAGGATGCTTATAGCATGCGTTTGCTTTCTTTTGATTGAAAGGTATCTGCTGATTAAAGAAAGGGGAATGATTAAATGGTGCACAACCAATCGCTGCAAAGCCCAGCAAACAATATACCTCAATGGATGGCTACTCATTTGAGCTGGTTGCATGGTGTGCCTTGATTATTCAAAGTTATTGTAATGCTTACATAACCAGTGCTGGAAATTGACAACATGAACTGGGTGTACCTGCTCCTATCCCTTTTGCACGCTGAGGGGCATGGGGGATTGGAATTGCCAGCAGTGTGGGTGGGACTGGGGACGGATTGCCAATGGAGTGGGTGGGAGTGAAGGGCAAAGCTAAGTGTCGAATGATGCGTGTGTGATGTGTGTGCCCTGAATATAGGATGCTGGCTGCTTTGCATAAAATCAAAGTGCATTAAGAATGGCCACCAATTTATCAAACATGTCTGTACTAGTAATTCAAACGTTCATTCCTTCTGAGCATTCAGTGTACACTTGGTACAGTGCTCATTTCCTTTCTCAGAATAGACAACCTGACAGTAAAATGTGTGCAAAGGAAAAGACATATCTACAGCTTTGGACGGTTGCGATGTTTGAGTTTGGGCTGTTGAGCAAAGGACGACTTTCAGATGCAGCTTGTGAAATCGTTGCATATTGTGGCTCAGCTGCACGGATAGAAACACTGTGGGCCCGATTCACAGAATTATTTGCATGGGAAATAGGGGACTTGCGCGTCAAACTGTGTGCAAATCTCCATTTGTTGATTCATGGAATCGAATGCATTGTGCTTTACCAGGACTTGCTTGCAGTTCACGCATGCTCGGCATGTCTCTGGCAGCTGTCAAGCGCCTTGCGTGAGAGACCACACAGAGCGTGGGCGTGGCTTGTGCAGAGGGCTGTGAAGGGGCAGAACACAGAAAATGTGGGCGTTTCTACGGATGACCCACAGGCAGTCCCCTCATATGCCCACAATTGCACCAAATGACATGTATTCATGGAACCACCCACGCAGCCGCTTGGCAGAGAAATGGCCATGCAAATCCCTCAATCTCGACACCACCGGAAGGCAGGCGTACAGACACTTGCACATTGGAATCACCACGCAGAGGTGGGATTGCATGTTGGATTTAGGGGTGCGTGCACGCAGACTGGGTTCAGATCCAACTTAGGGGGTGTCTGTACGCAGTGTAGCAGGGTGCAGGAATGGCTTACAGGGGTTCAAATGCAGATTTTCTGAGTTTTACCAGTCAATAAAAATCATATGCCGGTTGTTGGGGTGCAGTTGACAGTTGCTGCGCAGGGTCCCTGAGATGCAGGCCTCCTACACTGTTCGAAGGGTGTGTGTAATCGTGCCTGATTGAACGCGGAGATGTGGGTTTTCTGGTTGTTTATGCTTTGCGTGGGGGCATGTCAGGGGTGTTCCGGGCACGACTTGCGAAAATGGTTACTTAGTACAGTAGATTCCAGGAATATGCGAGGCGTGCATTTTTTATTCTGCGGGAAGGCTTGCGCACTGTCGTTCTCAGTGCACAGCAATTGCGGGGGAAATGCACACTTCTCCATGAATCAGGCCATGTGTCTTTAATGCGTGCAGCTGAGCAGTGACATACAACCAGTGAAGTAAATCCCCTTAAATTGAGGAAACTCACTACTCAGACACAGGTAGTCTGGGACACAGAACAAAGTTCAACTTGGAGGAGTTTGGGCCTCGTGTTTACGCTGAACAGCGCTCCAGCAAGACAGCTTTTGCCATAGAGCAGATCAGTCTTTTTCCGCCCAAATTCCTACCCTCTACATAACTATAAGCCTTTTTGGCCGGCCAGGGTAATGTTCTAGACTTTCCTTTGGTCAAATTCCATACTTAACAGGTGCGCTGCCATGCCCGTGAACTATTGATCTTGAAACGACTGCTTTTAGTACAATAGGCATTACTCCAATGCTGCCCGCTAAGAATAGTAAAAATGCAGGCTACATTAAATTTACTCAGCGACTTTAATTATTAGTTAAGAACAAAGTGCAATTTTGTGAAGCCCCGCATATATTTAGATATGTTAATTTCTTTTTAAAGTGGTGTGTAGTGGAGATGATAGCAACAACCCTAGGGACAGGCCATGAGTAGACCAATGACTGAACCAAGAAGAGGCATAAAAACAGCCTGGGATTTCATAAGCAAATATATATGCACAGGGGAGCTGCTAGGTCTGGAAAAGACCCAGGGCTAAGCTGATGTCGGAACTGTTGGGACTGGGGGCTAGCTAGTCCTTTGGCTGTAGCTCCTGAGATTCTATCCGGGGCTACAACCAAAAGATCAGGGGCTCTAGCCGCCTTAGCCCCCCCCCTAGCAACGCCCCTGCATATGCATGATAATACCCCAATGCTCTTTCCTGCCACGGGATTTGTCAATACTCAGTCAGTGTTTTAAAAAAATGTTTGGACTCTTCGGTCAATAATAGACAATTTCACAATACCCTTTGGGCCTGATTCAGAGAAGCGCTTTATAATGGCGCAATCCCATAGGAAAACGCTCTGTGAATCAGGCCCTATTTGCATTTTCTGATAGCAGTGCAACGGGGCACTGCACCAGAGGATGTTTATAACTGCTACATGTGGCCAGCATTTACACGCTGTTGCATGTCGTGAAATGATCAGGGCCACCACGGTTATAAACAGCTAGCATTGCAGAGTCTCGCCATCTTTTCAGACGGGGTGTTTGTGTGCCCAGGATGATGGCAATGGTTCTGTCAACATTATATAATTGAACACATGGTTACAAGTGATTTTGATACCCTTTTGCTACCTAAGCAGGAAGTTTATTTAACATGTTGTAAGCCTATCTTCCTAAAGGCAAAACAAGTTACATTCATGTGTAATTTTAAGGCATCCCTACTGCATGTTCCTGTTTAATTTGAAAAAAATACGTTAAGTGGGAGGCAACGGGTGGCGTTGGGGATTGTGTTTAAATGTGCCTAAAACGTGGTTTCCTCTTTTCTGATTCTCTTCCTTAACTCTGCCCTGTATCTACATTTTGTAAAAGAAAACTCACTGGGGTATCATAACTCAAACACGCGCTGTATTTTTCAGTACACACAGCCCTTTTGGGGAGACACATTCCTTCCAAGCACAATACCGTCCACAACCTATGACCTTGTGCAATTCCTGTCTGACAATATTAGCGTCTTTCTGTATATCTCCTAAATCCATAATCTCAACGTGCTGCTGAAGATACTATTTGACTTTTTTTTAAACCAATTTATTCAAAAAATGTCCATAACAATAAAACAACCAAAAAAATAAGTAAGGACATCATTAAACCAATACATTTCATAACCCCTCCCCCAAAAGTCAAAACAGTTGTGAATTAATAGCCCCCTTCCATAAATGAATAACTACAACATGAAGAACAATTCAACAGGGAAAAAAGGTAAACGAAAAAAAGAAAGTATACAAAACCCAACCTCCACCACCCACTCCATCTCAGACCAATCCGGAAGAAATGTATACATACATCATAGTTTTCATATTATACAAAACACAACATTACAATGTACATGACTTTAACATTCATTTAAGAAATAAGAGAAACATTTTACTTATTTTAGCCGCCAGCCACTCCCTGAGAAACATGTTCAAGCTCATACAAGACCCCCAATATTCGATTCTTCTACACATTAATAAAGGGTGCCATCCATTTCATATAATCCTATAATTATGCATTTATTTTGGTATGTCACCATCTTCTTTCCACATCAGGTATTGCTCAAAGACTAAACTCAGATTAATTCCGCCAGATAAATTCATAATGATATGAGTGTATGCAATGGATAGCACACGTTATTAATGTACAGAAGAGTATTATGTACAGCAATGTGTTAAATTTAGGAACACATTGGTGGATAAGGGCATAAAACACACCTTCCCTATACTCATGCAACAGACATACAAACTGGAGCTACCCCAAAACTTCTGGCACCACCACAGGGGTTCTCTTTTTGCCCAAAACTTATATTCACTTATTTCTTTATATTTCCATGGTAACCGTCATCCTTATGTGGTTGGTAATTTGAGTTCTATTGAATTGTGTAATAATAACAGCTAATGTAGCCTATGGAATTTGAGTTTGCATTTGTGTTACCATGGAATGAATCATCACCATAGTAGTTATAAAGTGCCAAACCTTGTCTGTATTGTGCCTCCGCCTGTGGGAAGCCAGGCCATAGACTGATGGGAAGGAGAGCAAGAGTAGTAGGAGTGAATTAAGAGGGAGGGGGGCAAAGGGGCAGGTGTTTGTAGATGCAGGGAGGGAGACAGGCGGGACGGGGACGGAGTGTCGGTGTTTGGATTAGCACGAATGCATGTTAGTCCACTGTGCCTGTGCTAGCTTCTAAAGGGATAAGACACAGAAAAGTATGCTTTGGGTAAACATATGCATTGGGGACCAAGGTAGTTTTAGAATAATTATAGGTTAGAGATTAAGTAGTGTTGGGTGCATAAGGGGCTAGCAAGCGCGATTGGGCAATCCTGGACAACATGCAGGCTCAAAATACCTGCAAAGTCTACATTTGTTACCGCAGGTAAGTTCCGGAATAGTAATTCTGGTACTGGCAAGCTTACTCCAGAAGGTGGTCTAGTCCAGTATAGGGGCATGCAAGAAAGTGAATGTTGTTACTAACAAAAGGCAGGTGTGTAGAATAGACAAACCTAAAGAAAGATGTCCTTATACCTGCCCTCTAGTTGTAATGGTACATGATATTAATGTTTTTCTTGTTTTTTAGTTGGCTTGGTTGAGTTGGCTTCTTGATTGGTATTAATGCAGATGTGTTGCAGGAACCCTGTTAATTTGTGGAGAATTATTGCCCTGTGATTACATTTCCATTGTTCCATGGGTAGGCCTAGCAAATTATTAATAAATCCCATTAGACCTGCAGGGTGAGTTCCTTAATTTACATACTCGACCTAAGAGAAATTCACTTGCCCCATGGTCAAACTATTTACCTCTGGTTTCTATAAAACGTTGCTTGTCACCAAAAGCACACTTCAAATTCATTGCAATGCTGCCATCCACAGGCTAGCCATGCACAGTGAAACCTTTATTTGCCATTTGCTGAAATGTTTGTTTTCAGTAAATGTCAAAAAAAGGTTTCAAACATCTCCATACTCACCAGCAAGGTTGAGTACCCTGCAAATGGTACCGCCCTTCAAGAAATCTTCTCGCCAATGCGAGTAGGCTTGTAGATTTTACAAGCCGTGATGGGACAAACTAAGTGGTGATTTGGGTCTGCCAGTGAAGAGGCCAGATGTGGACCAGTGTAGTATACACTGCGTGAAAGGTAAATATAGTTGGAGAACAAAAGTGTCAGATGGACTACTATGGGTGTGCAGACCATTCTGGGAAACATTGCAAGCCTGGTGCACAGAAAGATGGGGGAACATTTCATTTCCTGATCATATGATGGCGGTGAGAACCGTGGCTGCACAGCTCAGGGTTCTCTGTGCAGGGAGCTGAGTGTGTTACATGACTGTTACCATCAGGTTAGGACATGCTTTGTTTCTTGTACGGCACATTATGCCACAGTAATGCCACCTCAAAGGACTGAGTAGCGTAAGGGAATCTTTTAGGCTGCAAGCGTACAATGTGAACACCAGTGCACCCAAAGATTAGCACTGAAGGGCCCTTCCATCAGCCAGCCCACTGCAGAGGACGGGAGTGAAACAGAAGTGAATGCGCTCCATAATGACCTCACAGGAAGGACCATGAATGATCTGGGCAATTTGCAACACTGGGAAACCCTTTCAATAACAGCAATATTGGATGGCTGTGGGCCAGAAATGCAAAATACCATTTTCACGACTCCCTGAAAAGTTAGCAAAATCTTCATTTTCATTCGTTTTTCTTTGGGTTAAATCACACGTTTGTACACAGTAGTAGTCTCTGAGCCAATAGGCTTGTCCTTTGTGAAAAATATGTAAGGGCATGACGTCGCTTTTGGCTCAGCATTCCTCAGGCTTTTTAACCTTACACGTTGACAGGGTAACCCCGTGAGCTTGTGCCTGCCAAAGCAATGCACACGTAACCATGAGAGCCAAGCCATTCTACTTCCCTTTCAACTTATGCCTGTAGGCCACACACGGCCAGGTTCTATAAACAGGAATTCTGGGAGAAACTATGGGGATTTCCCAAATAAGGGTAGGGGTTTGAACCATGGCTCCCCTGGGAGCATAGCCGTTGATCAGGCATCCTGGAATCTTCAAGGAACTTTATGGGGATGCTTGTATTTGTGTATGAGGCAAGACCTGTGAATTCATCTTCAAAATTAGCCTTGCTTGTCCTTCTTGACCTTGGCTGATTTTACCTTATCCTTTTAGTACAGTGCAACGTGTGGATTTTAGGTCTAAACAGCGTTGTAGCGTCTGCTTACCAGCTTACATTTGCAGGTCTATTCTGGATGTTATGGCCTTTTTCATGAACTGAGTTCTCCTGTGTATTCATTATGTATTTCAGTGTATTGGGCAGTGTTATCTGCCACCTTATGCCTGCTTCAAAGCACTAGACATTAGACATTAGACATAAATAGACATAAATAGGAAACGACATAGCATGACATAATATAACCTGACCCAACATAACATGGCCTAACCAGCATCATGTCCCTAACGAAATAAGAAAGGGTGAGTAAATGCATAAACAATAAAAATACAAAATGAGCAAAACAGTTACAAGATTGCAATTCAATTGAGAATTGGGAAAAACATGAGGGTGGAGCAGAGCCATGTTTAGATGCTTTGAGGGAGGAAGTAGAAGTACACACAGGAGTGTGGGGAGCACTGGCCTAAAGGCAAAAGGAAGGTGTGCATCGAATTCATATATTCAAGTCAACAGACCATGGATTCGAACAGACAAACATTGCACAACATGTTCCTGTAGCCTAAGCATGACATGTCTTAGCATAACACAGTGTAGTACAGGGACATCATTTAGGGGTCGCCAGAGATCGCAACTGTGACCTCTGAGGTCTCACTTGGGACCTCTGTGGTCTCCCTTTCGACCTCTAAACATTTTTTTTAAAAACGTTTTTTCTTTTCTTTTTTTTTCTTTTTTGTAATTCTCAACTCCTGGGCTGTGGCCAGCACCATGTGGCTCTTTACTTCTGGAGTGGCTGGCTTTCTTGTTCAGGCCCCTTCAAAAAAATTAGAAAAATAAGAACAGGAGTGCCACAAGTCTAACACTTTCAGCACTGACCCTAAATAAGAAAGAATAGGAATACCAAATAATGTGTCTTTCGGGAATTCTATAAAATAATTGCTAGACTCATTAAAGGTTTATTTCAGGCACACTTCAGGGGGTGAGTCACTGTTTTAGTCTGTTTGTAAACGCCTCAAGTCAGCCTTTCATACTTCTGAGGTCGATAAATGAGTACCAACACAGGTTGGGTGATATTGGGTGTATATTTTTTCTATATAAAGCACTTAAGCGTAAGTGCTATATAATAACACGTCATGGACGTCTGTTTGCATTCACAGTAATTTGGTAATATGGGCCTATACACACTGATCTTAATGATACACATGGCGATCCATTCTTGGATGAAATGTACATCACATTATAGTGATATCGTAACGATATTTTTCGTAGTGTACAATGCTATGTCATGCCACTTCCTGTTTTGTCAACGGGTGAAAGGTCGTGTTTCATTGCTTCCCGCAATATCACTTCAGGGTTGGGTCAAATGATGTCACTTCCTGTGATGTCATCAGGGGTCAAGGGTCATGTGATGTCACTTCCGCTACCCCAGGTATTTTGGTGAAATGACATCCCTGGTGTAGTATACTTAACCCAAGACAGCATAGCTCTTCAAAGAAGGGCAAATCAAAGATTACGTTTTTACTCCTCTCCTACTGGGCATTCAAACCCTGGACCCGGCTGGTAACACGCCAGTGTCACATCCAACTCAGCTACCTTGTAGACTGGATTGCTTATGTTTATTTGAATAGACTGATCAGTGATCTGCAATTGTCTTCTGCAATTAAGCATGGATTGCTGCAGGCACAGCTGTCTGTACAGGTAGGTGGACGGGGTTGTTTCGCTGTAGTCCTGGGCATGTCCTTAAACAGTGGGAATGGTGGGTGATTGGAAAGAGGATGAATCTGTATGCTGTGGGGGACAAAGACTGAAATTAATGGCGGTCCTTTAAATGCATGTTCGTTCACTGGGTTTTCTTCAGTATTGATAGTAATGCTGTAAACACAGTGCTAAGGGGTGCAAAGGCAGGACACAGGTACAAGTCTTTCTAGTTGGGGTTGGGGCTAAGGGTGAGTATGGGGTCACTGGGGAGCAGGGTGGGGTGCTGGGAAGAAGAGGGCAGGGAAGAGGGAAACATAGCTCCACCATTTTTCCTTTTACACTTCGACCCCTGTGTATCTGTACCTCTTGTCCTAGAGAAACCTCTTGGTCGTCATCTTCTTTATTTTGGGAAAATGCATGCATAAACTTGAGGCTATGAGATTACTCACTCTATGGAAATGCTGGCATAGAGGCAAAAAACATGAGGTGATGACTGGAAGGGTTAACCTCTGGCATTGCTATGGGCAAACCTCCAGACCATCGTTCTTCGCCTGCCAAGCCATCGCAGAAGTGGAAATGACATATGGAAATGAGGCTTGCTCCCACCCCAAAAGGTGCAGTCCAGCCCGTACTGCTAGGTCACATCCCTTTTGCAAGAGACCACAAGCATCCCCAGACACGTTTCGGCCTTGATGGGCCTCATCAGTGAAGGGAAGCTTGGGTCTTTAGGTCTTCCAGGTGGCACAGATGCCTAGTTGCCTTCTTTTAACTCTCCTAGTAAATATGCAAATTTGGACAGATGCCACAGTCTGCACAATACCAAGTACTTGTACTAAGTTGAAAAGAAGTACAGAGACAGCGGACAAGGAAAGTCGGCTGGGGGATTGGGATATTCTGTGAATCTTCATCTGGGGACGATGCTGTAACAATGAGTTCACAGGAGTGGCCTACACGTTCACCAATACTCAAATGATTAGTACCTGTGGCCCACAAATTAAAGGTGTATATACACTATAATTATCAGCTTGCCATATCAGTAGTGGTAGTAGTAGTAGTAGTAAAATCTTTGTTTTTCGTATAAAAAAAATCCATAAAAGAACATCAGTATTATAAATACATGTGTTTCTGATACATATCCTCAAAACAAGATAAACATTCTTAACAGCCAATTAGATTCACTATTAAAAGCCATTGATTCAGAAATAAAATAAAATAAAATAGGATAACATATCCATTGAATCCATACGTAATACATATAGCAACAGATACTATACATCCTAGAATTAATACACCAAGTCATTATTAGACTTTCATTATAAAGATGAGTACTGGACCATTAGCCTTTTCTTTTCACATATTGTCCAGGCTCTTCTTATGTGCAGAGACAAAGACCATGTTATTATAGGGGTTGCAAAATCCAGCAAGAAATGTAATGCTGGCAAATACTGAGTAAAACCATGTCCCTTAAGTAGTGGAACCGAGAACTTTTTCCGGATTTGAGCATACCCGGGACAAAACATCAAGAAGTGGGCCATGGCTTCCAGCTCTGCTTGACATATTTGGCACCCTGCCTCTATGTAGCATCCCATACTCCTACTTTGGGTTTCCCCTAATAACAAATATTTAATGCAGGTCCTTGTTTTTGGGGGCCTTTGTAATTTACAATTTGTTTCCAGGTTAAATACTCCTTAATGTCATTACTCGCTGTAATCATAAAGCATCTATTCATTGGTTTAATTATCTCCCTAGTTTCTCTAGTCTCCATGCTCCAGACTTGCAGCTTTTTATAGTATTTGACAGGCATTACTATTTAGTAGTGTTGGATTATCAAAAAACTCATGGGCATTAATATTTCCCAACATCATCTTTACATTGGAGATCCATCCAATGTCTTCTGCATCTTTTTTAACTAGCATGGCTTTTAATATAGTTTGAGTTATTACTCCCTTTATGTTCTTCCAGACCCAGAGCCATAAAAGGACAGGTTCCAAATACAAAATATCTTCAATAAAGCTCATTCATAACTCCTTGTGGGTGACAAAATTTGGCACTGAGCTGGGCAAACCCAAAATTCTCTTTAGGAAAGAATGTTCTTCTTTTCGGATACTACTTTGGTCCGCAAATCCCCAGATTGGTGCTCCATACTTAATAGATCCTAAAGTTCACACATTACAAACAGTTTTTATAATATTTATTGGTTGTTGTCTATGTTGCCTGATAAATCTATCTATTCCCCCAATCGATTGCCTCATAGGTGACAGCTGTTTAACCAAATGGGCCTCCCCTGTAACATTTCAGAAAAGCGGATTCCAAGGTAATCATACTGATTCACTCTAGGTATTGCATTAGAATCACACCACATAGTCGGAAATCTTAAGTTTCTTCTTTTTCCAGCACACATCATGACCATCTATTTATTGGCATTCACTTGCAGGTCAAGATCCCTCATAGAAGAAGCAAACTTATTGACCAAAACCTTTAAAGCTCTTGCGGTACGAGCGATAAGGATCGTGTCATCAGCAAAGACCAATGGCGGGATTGACACACCACCTATCCTCAGAACATCTGCCTTACACTCAACCAATGTTTGTTGCAAGTTGTTAATGTACAGTGAAAACAATAGAGGGGCCAGGACACTACCTTGCCTGACCCCCGAGCAAATCGGAAACCATGGTGTACAATGGCCATTTCTACCTGATCTAACACCGGCCTCATTGCTACTATGCAAGATCTTTAAAATATCGAATGTAGCTGCCGGGCAGTCATTGGACCTATGCACTTGCCACAATTTGTTTAAGATTGACATTATTGAAGGCCGTGCTTAGGTCCATAAAGGCCAAATAGACAGGTTCATTTTTGACAAACAGGAAGTGTGCAATTGTCAGATATAAATGTAAACCATGTTCCATTGTACCAAGCATTGGTCTAAAGCCCAACTGAATTGGAGAAAGAACAGCCTGTTCTGTAATCCAATTTTCCATTCTGGCACGAAGGCACTTCCCAAATAGTTTGAAACTGGTATTTGAAAGAGCGATCAGGTGACAGGTTTGGGGGCTTCTTCTACAGTCCTTCTTAAATATCTGAACAATAATAGCTCTTGCCCACTCAATCGGTATTGTTCTAGATTCTAATATGGCATTAAATAGGATCATTAAAATTGGGCGCCAATTCTCTATACAGTCCTGATAATAATCAACTGGTACCCCATCAGTACCCAATGCGTTATTATGCTTCGCAACCTTGATGGCTTTGATTACCTCAACATAGATGAATCTTAGTTTAGGATGATCTATAACTTCTTCAGAGTTACCTATCAAAGGTGTACTCATCGCATCAAGCCCATCAGGCTTGTAGACCCCACTAAAGTGTTCCACCCAAGTAGTATCTTGGATTCCAGCCTAACCAGGCACTCTATACATCAGGCCACTGTTGACTGCTTCCCAACATTTGTTAGTATCCTTTTCTTTACTTGGTGCCTCTAATTTTTCCCATGCCAATTTTTCCATCGCTAGTCTATGCTTTTTAAGAACGTTTATGATTTGCTCTTGACCATACAATCTTGCTTTTCGAACTACAGCAATTTTTCGATAGACACATTATCTGCTTCCTTCCCAATTTACAACTTTATCAAACCAGCCAACTGTACCCATTTTCAATAACTGTTCTTGGGCTCTAGTAATTGGGTCTTCGTGAATATTTATCATAAATCTTGTATAAGTTTGGAAGATCACTATTGGGTGGTTTTCTTTATCATTAAACATTTCCTGAAAATCTGCTATATTCGTCATCACCTCTACATTGCAACATTAAATCAAGGGCATAGTGATCACTACAGAGATCTGGATGCACTTTAAACTTCTGTCATCAGTATGAAAGACACTAAGGCACATGTTGAATGAGGTTGGCTTTCAATTGTTTTTTAACACGCCGCTGCTCTCCGCAATCCCTTCAGCCAAAAAGCCTTAGCTAACTACAGATGTCAGTTGTAATGCAGACCTTTCAATGAGTGAAAGACATGGGCCTTTGCTATTACAAAGTAGTAGCAATCCATTTGGTAAGGCACATGCGTTGTTACCTGCAAAGAACATACAAATGCTATGCACAGACAACCACTAAAACCTATCAGTGTGCTCCCATGTAACTGCGGTTTAGGTTGTATGTATGCACAGTTGTGTTCTCGATACATTTGAGTACAGTTATAGAAAAAAAATAATGTATTGTGGAAGATGTTACCCTTTGAAAAGGCTATAAACATATGAATGGGACAGGTTCTTTATTCACTGTGAAGATCAAATGCTTAGCTGTATGTACAGAAAACAGTGTTGCTTAGTATTAAAGAACAGTCTTGAGAGCCCCTCTGATAGTACCCACCAAACTGTTAAATGAGTATCACAGGGAAAATACGGAGCACCTTTACGGTGGTGAGTGGGTCAATATCTCATTTACTTGCCAAGAACAACAGGTTCATGAAGGATTGCCTTGGACCACAAAAGCCTTCTGAACTACAAGGTGCACACCATTGACTGTTGCTCATTGCCTTTCTAGACCACCCAGCAGCCAACACTTAGGTATCCAGTGATAAGGTTAACAGGGAAACTGTTGCCAGGGGCCGAAGTTTACTCACATTTGTACCCTGTATAAAATCAAGCACTATCCCCAAATGTTCAAGGCCTGCAGTTTAGAACAGTAAATAACATCAGTCCTAGAATATGATGTTTTTAGGATTAAGACATTTTCACACAGAACCTCTACTTATCTTTTCTATTGAATGTATCTTTTACATATGTGGCAATTGTGCATGTCATTTGCCTGTGACTGCCTGCTATTCAGTGTGCATGTGTTCTGCATGTAGATGACAGCAGAGCCCTCAAATGCAGACAGTTGTCCTATGGGTTGATAGACTATTTACAATAACCATTCCCCCTCTTGCACTGCAACCCATGGAATTCAGGCGATTCCCACAAAATATTCCGTCCAGCTGTCACATAGTCACTGACATAGCAGTAATCTCTGCGCCTCAACACAATGCTCTGCACGATTTATATAATGTTTTAAACTAGTAATCTCTGCTAGTAAGTGAAAAGTCACCTAATTCCTATTACCGTTTGCATGCAATGTAATGCTCTTTTTATTCTCATGTTTGCACAGACTATGGTCTTCCATAGGCCCTTCCACCCCACATGCTTCAAAGCCATAACAATGGCAGTAGGCACCATACAAAAATCAAATAACATAAAAAAATGATCCGTGGTCCCTACCAAAACATTAATTTTAAATTCTTCATAGGCTTTGATATTGGGCTACACAAGTGGATGACCATTAACAAAAGATAGCTACTTTAAGATGTCACTGTTTTGACTTGGAAGTGAAGAAGAGGGACTGCCTGGCCACACTTAAAGTCACAGTTAATCTTTCTGGGGGCTGCCACAAATCAATGACTGATGGAGAGAAACAGTTTTACCCAAAGACTGCAGTGTACCACTTAGATTCAGATTCACATACAACAGGCCCACAGGTATTTGCAGATCAGCTCTTACTGCATGCTTCCTTGACTCTGAAAAGTCAAGCCATGTCTGCAGTATTAGAAGAAGTGCCAACTAGCAGGCTGTGAGGTGGCATCCAAAGCAATCTGCAGCTGGCCTCCACACATCTTGGTCAACAAGAAGCAGAAACTGTGATGAACCGACACTCAGATATGGAGAAAATGTATCTGGAGTGTAGGTCCAATGTGAGTCATGGGTTCTGAAATATGTGGCAATGGCTATGTCGTTTCTAGATACACTGCATCTTAACAACATACAGGGCAACTTCAGTAACAGCAGACAGAACCACTGTCAGGCTTCGTAGGCATCTACTCACGGTTACACCGCAAAGGTGTTGATGCTTACTGTGGAGACTTGGACAGGCCCCTCAGAGTGTGGTGCCTTCCTCATCGGGTTCCAGGATGATGTTTGAGGTCATCACGTCAGTGACGCTTTCCTTGCGTGCATCAGGGATGTCGCGTGATGTCAGCATGCCTCAGGAATCCCAGCCAATGGTGTCACAATTTCACTAGCATCCCAGGAACCTAAGCTCTCTAGAATTACAGCTAGGCGCTTCTCAATTTGGTTGGTTTTCTGCCAGAAGTAACTTTTTCCTTGTTGTTCTTGTTTTTTCATGGTTTTTGCTTGACTCTGGCCACTTCCTGGATCTGCTCAGCCCTTCTCCTTGTCTGTTGTACCGCCTCATGGATATCTCCTTCTGCTGCTGGTTTTGTTGCATAGACTGTGTTTTGGATCGTCCCTAGTGCTTTTGGTGTTCTATTTTACCTGTTAACTGCATGGTTTCCTGCATAGTCCTCCTAGGGGTTAAATTGATGTTCTGTCTTTGTGCTGTCTGAATTTTTGTACTTTCATATATCCTTGGAAATGTCCACTTCTAATGGGGGATACTATAGGATCAGAGAAGAAGTATCAAGGAGAAGAAGTCTCAAGTGAATTCATAGTGTCATTGCTCCATCGTGTCAGGATGCTTGCAAACATTAGACTTCCTTGTTGTCTGCATCTGGTTTGGGTATCTTTTGGGTGGTTATCTGATCTCTGGACTGCCTCCTGGTTCTACCTCTGTGCTATAGCACGTTTGAGTCTCCTTCCTGATCCCAGAAGTTCTGAGATGCAGCCCTAGTTAAGACTCTGGGCCTTATTACAAGTCCAGCGGTAACCCACCGGTGCTACAGGCGGGTTGCTGCAAGACTGAAACACTGTTTCCGCCGCCTGATATCCCAGTACCACAGGCCCGGAATATCAGGCTGCGGAAAATGTTAGTCTCCATTCGCATGGAGCCCCATAGGACTCCATGGGAATGGGGACACAGAAGCACCAGCACTGTTGTTAACAATGCTGGTGCTTCCATGACAACTCTGCTTTCCGGGGCTGTTGCACCAGGCAGGTTAGACCAATGCAAGCTGCATTTCCTTTGTAAACCAGCATCCTTTTCTGATGCCTCAACCAAGGCGGCTTTTCTCTGATCCTATTTGGGGAGCTTGGATGCAACCTGAGCTAATCCGCACTTGGAGATGACGAACCCTACTCTGTACAATGTGGATGCACGTGTTTTATACCAAGCACAAAACCCAGGCTTGTGACATTGAGTTGTTGGAACTGTCCCAGGGCAAGGATAGTCTCTTGACCTATTGTGGCACGTTTCAATCAACTGGCTGTGGAAACCGGATGGCCAACTGACAAGAGGGTGGCTATATTTTAAAGAGATGCATCTGAAGATATGAAGAATGCCTTATTGGCGGTTCGGGCCCTGCCCAATGATTTCCCTTCCCTTTTTGAACTTGTGCTGCAGATAGATGCGAGACACTCAGGACGCCTGTATGAAAAAAGTGAACTGCTTTGCAAGTTATGTCCTAATCCAATAAAATCCCTTGTGATACAAGAGAGACCAAGAACGAAACAGTACCCATGCAAATAGGCATGATTCGTGGTCCCTTGATGACAGAAGAACAGGAACATCGGCATATAGCCAATCTATGTCTGTGTTGCGGACAAGGGTGTCATTATATCCGATCCTGTCCTTGTTGCCCTAATAAGAGGTCAGGAAACATCACAATGTGCCCAAAGCCAGGCCCATTAAGATGAGTCTTCTTGGTATGGGCCATGCTGTCAATGATTCAACAGTCTCAAGACATCATATATCTTTGGATATAACTGTATCATCACCATCATTGAAGGAAACCCCCTGAAAGCGATGTTAGATTAAGAGGCATCAAGGGAACTACATTGATATAGATCTAGTTCAAAGACTGGATATTCCGACATTACCCAATATACAACCAGAACCG